>NW_020202618.1:16819-30537 GCF_001531365.2 Cynara cardunculus var. scolymus
CTTTTGTCATGTTCTTTTTGGTGGAAAACATCTCATTTAAATTGTAGATTCATCAAGAATTTGGTGTTTTTGCTTTAACATGCATAACTTTTGCAGAAGGGCCCGGTTCAAGTCCAATGACTAGTCAAATCGAAGCTAGAAAACAGGGGCATGCTATCGTAGCAAGGTTCATGGTTATATAAGATGATTTGTGTGGGTTTCGATGAAGTGCATGACGCACGTTCTTTCTATTTCTCAAATGCGTTGTGCCGGCAACTTTCGGCACGAGAACGATTATTTTTCCAAGTTCCTTCTGGTGGATAACATCTGATTTAAATTGTAGATTCATAAAGAAAGTTTTCATGGCAGTGTAGCATGGTGGGTCAATATGAGAAAACCCCATGACCCGTCGGCTATGAGTTTCGACAAAAATTTGGTGTTTTTGCTTAAACATGCATAACTTTTGCAGCGGGGCCCAATTCAGGTTCCATGACTAGTCAAATTGAAGCTAGGAAAGGGGGGCATGCTATCGCAGCAAGGTTCATGGTTATACAACATGATTTCTGTGGGTTTCGATGAAGTGCACGAAGCTCATTCTTTCTATTTGTCAAATGCGTTGCTACGACAACTTTCAGCACGAGAACTTTTATTTTGCCATGTTCTTTCGGGTGGAAAACATCTCATTTAAATTGTAGATTCATCAAGATAGTTTTCATGGCAGGGTAGCACGGTGGGTCCGTACGAGAAAACCCCGTGACCCCCCGGCTATGAGTTTCGACCAAAAATTGGTGTTTTTGCTTAAACATGCATAACTTTTGCTGCAAGGCGCGGTTCAAGTCCCATGACCTATCAAATCAAAGCTAAGAATGAGAGATTGGCTATCACAGGAAGGTTCATGGTTCTACAACATGATTTGTTTGGTTTTCGATGTACTGCACGAGGAACGTTCTTTCAATTTGGCAAATGCGTGGCTCCGGCAACTTTCGGCATGAAAACGGTTCTTTTGTCATGTTTTTTCTGGTGGAAAATATCTCATTTAAATTGTAGATTCATCAAGAGAGTTTCTTGGCAGGGTAGCACGATGGGTCTGTACGAGAAAACCCCGTGACTCGTCGGCTATCAGTTTCGCCCAAACTTTGGTTTTTTTGCTTAAACATGCATAACTTTTGCTGCAGGGCCCGGTTCAAGTCCCATGACCTGTCAAATCAAAGCTAGGAATAAGAGGCACGCTATCGCAGGAAGGTTAATGGTTATACAACATGATTTTTGTGGGTTTCGATGAAGTACACGATGCACGTTCTTTCTATTTGGCAAATGCATGGCTCCTGCAATTTTCGGCACGAGAATGGTTCTTTTGTCATGTTATTTCTCGTGCAAAACATCTCATTTAATATGTATATTCATCATGAGACTTTTCATGGCAGGTTAGCAAGGTGGGTCCGTATGAGAAAAACCGTGACCCGTGCGGCTATGAGTTTCGACCAAAAATTGGTGTTTTTGCTTAAACGTGCATAATTTTTGCTACAGGGCCCGGTTCAAGTCCCATGATCTGTCATATGGAAGCTAGGAATGAGAGGCACGCTATCATAGGAAGGTTCATGGTTATACAACAGGATTTGTGTGGGTTTCGATGAAGTGCACGAGGTACGTTCTTTCTATTTGGCAAATGCGTGGCTCCGACAACTTTCGGCATAAGAACGGTTCTTTTGTCATGTTCTTTATGGTGGAAAACATCTCATTTAAATTTTAGATTCATCAAGAGAGTTTTCATGGCAGGGTAGCATGGTGGGTCAGTACGAGAAAACCCCGTGACCCGTCGGCTATGAGTTTCAACCAAAATTTGGTGTTTTGCATAAACAAGCATAACTTTTGATGGAAGGCCCAGTTCAAGTCCCATGACTAGTCAAATCGAAGCTAGGATAGAGGGGCACGCTATCACTTGAAGGTTCATGGTTATACAACATGATTTCTGTGGGTTTCGATGAAGTGCACGACGCACGTTCTTTCTATTTGGCAAATTCGTTGCTCCGGCAACTTTCAGCACGAGAACGGTTATTTTGCCATGTTTTTTCTGGTGGAAAACATCTCATTTAAATTTTAGATTCATCATAAGAGTTTTCATGGCAGGGTAGCACGGTGGGTCTGTACGAGAAAACTCCGTGACCCGCCTGCTATGAGTTTCAACCAAAAATTGGTGTCTTTTTAAACATGCATAACTTTTGCTGCATGGCTCGGTTCAAGTCCCATGACATGTCAAATCAAAGCTATGAATGAGAAGCACGAACTGCAGGAAGGTTCATGGTTATACAACATGATTGTGTAGGTTTCGATGAAGTGCATGAGGCATATTCTTTCTATTTGGCAAATGCATGGCTCTGGCAACTATCGGCACGAGAACGGGTCTTTTGTCATTTTCTTTCTGGTGGAAAACATCTCATTTAAATTGTAGATTCACCAAGAGAGTTTTCATGGTGGGGAAGCATGGTGGGTCCGTACGAGAAAACCCCGTAACCCGCAGGCTATGAGTTTCAACCAAAATTTGGTGTTTTTCCTTAAACATGCATAACTTTTGCCGCAGGGCCCAGTTCAAGTCCCATGACCAGTCAAATCAAAGCTAGGAAAGAAGGAAACGCTATCGCATGAAGGTTCATGGTTATACCACATGATTTGTGTGGGTTTCGATGAAGTGCACGAGGCACGTTCTTTCTATTTGGCAAATGCGTGGCTCCGGYAACTTTCRGCAYGAGAACGGTTCTTTTGTCATGTTCTTTCTGGTGGAAAACATCTCATTTAAATTGTAGATTCACCAAGAGAGTTTTCATGGCGGGGAAGCATGGTGGGTCCGTATGAGAAAACCCCGTAACCCGCAGGCTATGAGTTTCGACCAAAATTTGGTGTTTTTCCTTAAACATGCATAACTTTTGCCGCAGGGCCCAGTTCAAGTCCCATGACTAGTCAAATTGAAGCTAGGAAAGAGGGACATGCTATCGCATGAAGGTTCATGGTTATACAACATGATTTGTGTGGGTTTCAATGAAGTGCACGAGGCACGTTCTTTCTATTTGGCAAATGTGTGGCTCCGGCAACTTTCGGCATGAGAACGGTTCTTTTGTCATGTTCTTTCTGGTGGAAAACATCTCATTTAAATTGTAGATTCATCCAAAGAGTTTTCATGGCAGGGTAGCATGATGGGTCCGTACGAGAAAACCCCGTGACCTGTCGGCTCTGAGTTTCGACCAAAAATTGGTGTTTTTGCTTAAACATGCATAACTTTTGCCGCAGGGCCCAGTTCAAGTCCCATGACTAGTCAAATCGAAGCTAGGAAAGAGGGACAAACTATCGCATGAAGGTTCATGGTTATACAACATGATTTGTGTGAGTTTCAATGAAGTACACGACGCACGTTCTTTCTATTTGGCAAATGCATGGCTCTGACAACTTTCGGCACGAGAATGGTTCTTTTGTCATGTTCTTTCTGGTGGAAAACATCTCATTTATATTGTAGATTCATTACAAGAGTGTTCATGGCAGGGTAGCACGATGGGTCTGTACGTGAAAACCATATGACCCGCCGGCTATGAGTTTCGAAAAAAAATTGGTGTGTTTGCTTAAACATGCGTAGCTTTTGCTGCAGGGCCCGACTCAAGTCCCATGACTAGTCAAATCGAATCTTGGAACAAGGGGCATGCTATCGTACGAAGATTCATGGTTATACAACATGATTTGTTTGGGTTTCGATGAAGTGCACGGTGCACGTTCTTTCTATTTGGCAAATGTGTGGCTCCGACAACTTTCGGCACGAGGACGGTTTATTTGTCATCTTCTTTCTGGTGAAAAACATCTCATTTTAATTGTAGATTCATCAAGAGAGTTTTCATGCTAGGATAGCATGATGGGTCTGATAGTCCTTTTGTTGATCAATCTTCAATATTCCGTGGCAGATTCAGATTTGAGCTTTAAGAACACTTGAGAGAGAAGAGAGGAAAAGTCAAAGTACAATATTTGGTCAAACCTTCTATATGTATTCTGAATATTACAATAAGTCTCCCTACAAAATTACAAGGAACAAACCCTTTATATAGGGTCAAAGATGTAAGCCTAGTCAAAGTCAAACTAAAGTCAAACACGATGACTTTTACAATTGTAGATAATATTTAACTTTCAAGACGAATACAATATAATACTGATTTTCAGTCCTAACAATCTCCCCTTTGTATTCAGACTTGAAAGAATTTGCGCGCGTTGAATCTCGTTTGAACTTTGTCACATTGAGCACTTTATGACTTTTTTAGAAACTTCAAAAACAATTTTCACTTGAAATCTTCAGATGATCTTTTTGAGAAAATCTTCTAACATTCTCCCCCTCGAATGTAGAACATCGATGATCTTCTCTTTTAACAATGTAGAACAATATCAGCAACGATCTTCAGATATGATCTTCAAGATGTGATCATCAACGAATTTCTTCAGATAAAATCTCAAACATTCTTCTCCAAAATTCAACGACCTCTTTGACGAGAAACATTTATCAGTACACTTTTGAAATGATGATCATTACATTCAAAAACTCTCAGACATTTTAGTGCATGAATAATCTTCAGTAACAATCTGCAGTCACACTCCTTTTGAGTCTTTTGCCGACATTGATGTTACTCCCCCTTGATCTTTATAACACACTCCCCTTTTATTGTTCGGAATTGAACATTTCATACATTATTACATACTCCTCCTTATGATGAAATGAGAATCATTACATGATACTCCAAAATGAATGAAATCTTCAATTAAAGCCGTCAATTCATAATAAAATGTAAGTAGATCTTTTCAAATCCACTTGTTTAATCTTTTCGGATTAAAGGAATGGGAAGGTAACAACCAATTTCAACATATGAAATTGTTTTCAATCTTATGAAAAGATTGGCCTGTGAGTATAACAGATATACTCAGTACAATGGATATACTGTGTATATGGGACTTTATGAGGCTCATCTCATCAGGTCTTCCATTCAATCATCGATAGCTTAATAATAGCATATCTATGAATGTTTCGGCAAAATAACATATAAAATGCAAAATCTGTGTATTGTAGAAAGATAAAGCAACTAATGCTTCTATTTTGGCTCAAAACGATAAACCGTGTGGACTACACAAATTTATCAAACTCAATTTGTGATCAAAAAGACTTGAAGGGGGACATATATGTTTTTGATTAAATATCAACTTTTTCCGAATGAGAAATTGATAGATTGTGAACTACGTGCCCCAAGTGTTATTGAAACACTTATCCGTTATGAGATAAATGAGTAGCTGGTGGGGTTGTGACAAGAATTGGCCTGGGCTTTGGCTTTTTCAATATTAGTCTTGAAAGAATTGAGAACTAATAGATAATGTGGTATGCCTGGTATTTTGAAGTTTTGAACAGGATTCTGTTTATTCTTTTAATCTTTACACAACTCTCATCAATTCTTTTGGCTCACAACAACTACCCCTCTCTTTTTCTTTTTAATCTCATCACACAAACCCTTTTGTATTTAATGCTCACTCAAATATGATTGTCTTCTTGGGTAGGTCTGTCAATTCTGACATTCCATAGAGGTATTTCTGTTAAGCACTCAGTCTCTCCTAAATTACTGTAAGCTCAGTTGATCACAATGGTTGATCAAAAASTTATTGCAAATAAAGCACAATGATCATATAAAAATTGATCAAGATGTGGCTTTGAAGCACAATCAAACAAAGGAGTGATATATGAAATTAGATCATTCAGAATATGAGAGAAACAAATGAAGATCTATAAGTACAAGTGTTGAACCCAAATACTCTTAATTAACATAAACACAGTTTATGTAATATGAATTATGAACAAACAATGTATTTTGAATGATTAAACAAAATATTCAAAGATGAAAGTAAAGCATTGAATAAACTTGAATATACCGAATGCTTTTATTGATAAAAGATGAACAATTTGAAGCAAAAAAGTAATCTCATAGAAATTGCGTATAGTGTAAGTCGGTTCCTTCAGGTACTTTAAACCTGAGGAGGAAGCCTCCTTATATACGCCTAGGTCTAACAAACTATGCTATATAATAGGCATGAAACTCTATCCTGACTGGTCTGCATCCTTATCTTTGACTTCCCTTGAATAGCGGAGTAGACTTGGTCAAGCCGCCTCAAATCTGTTAGACGCTTGCGAGAAGGTCTGGGCTAACACACACGCGTTCCGTGGAGAAGGTAGCCAGAAGCTCTGCATGAACATACAGAAGCTCTGCATGTACTATGCAGAGGCTCTGGGTCTTGGAGTAGTTGCATTAAGTCAAGCGCTTATGCTTTTTGGCGCACAAGGCTTTAGCGTTCACGGAGATACAGCGCGAGCTCTATATCAATGGAACCTTCACTCTGAGTAAGAGCTCTGGTTCTTGATCTTCTGCATAAGAGCTCTTAGCCAGACAACTTCTATAGACTAAGTCCTATTGACTAGAGTAAGACACTTTTTACTTACATTTTTACAAGTTAGGGTCTAACAATCTCCCCCTAAGTGTAAATAAGAAGAGCTCTTACTTGAATTACAAAACAGAAGTCTAATCGAAGACAGAGGTTAAAAGGAACCTCTGGTTTACATTTACTATCTAAAGAAATACAATGCGATTTGAAATGGAAATTACATCAAATTAAAGATAGAAAAGTACTTACAAAAGAGTAAGAGGTCTAACGACTTTGAAGTCTAATGAACTTCCTATGAAGTTCACGAAAATCAAGCATATTTCGTATCGACCTTAGGATAATTTTGGGTCGCTCCTTTGCTCCAGGGGAGTTGTCTTTTATGTAGCACAAAGTAGAGTTGGAGTACATGTAATTCTGGTTGTCTCGAAAGAAGATCTTCTTTTTATCCTCGTTTCAAAACACCACTCCCACTTTTGGTTCCACCAATACCATCCAGGAAGGGATGCTATTGATGCCCTGCAGATCTTCATTTGGTGCAACGACAATCAGTTGATCCACTCCTAGATCCAGAGCTAGTTGGAAGTCGAACTTGCATCTGAAGTCGAGCAGGTCTGTCATTGTTTGGCATACAACATAGTAGGGAACAACGTATTTGACTCCCTTGTCCTTCTTGTGATCTGTGAAGTAGTATAGAGATAGAAGATCCCACGGATTCAGATTAATAAGATCACAATCTGTAAACCTGCAAATCTGTCTGCGAGACCACTCCACTATGTACTCGTAGAATACAATCTAATTATGCATGAAGGTACCTTCTTTATGTCGAGGACTTGCTTTATTCCATCAACAAAGTGGACTGCAGTGATGGGCTTAGTGTAGCGATCTAGGAATCACTGCCTGATGTGCTCTTGAACCATAGGATGAAGACTGATCTTCTGGACCGGTGTCTCTTCTCTTAGATTGTAGAGGAACTGGTAGATCTCCTTGCTGTCTGCCTTGTCCTTAATTGGTTTATCAAGAGGTGTTGGCGTGAACATGGCATCCATACTTTCCTTGATCCTTTGGACACGATCAGAAGGATGCTTCCGTTTTTGCCCGTTGGTTGTGCCTTCTAAGTCTGCTCTGTTTGGCTTGGCAAGTACCCGCTGCCTCATAGTAGAAGTGACAACCCTGGTCCCTTGAGCAGGGACCCTAGCTCTGTGTGTATGTTGATGTGGTGGAGGAGCAGCAACAGTGAATTCTTCTAGAGGAATGGCAACTGGAATGTGCAAAATTGATAGATCAGCCACATTCATAGCTACAACCTCTTCTTCTTCTTGTTCTCTGGTTGTAGGAGCAGCCATGTCCATTACGTACTCTGTTGATGAGGACAGAGCCTGGTCTGAATCATCTGATCCATAGACAGATAGAAGATCTATCACTTTTGTAGTTTTTTCTAGCCCGGCTGGCTCTGCTTGAGATGCCATGGACATCTTTCCTTTGTGAAGCGCCTCTGCATGATCTGGCATTGGTTTGCTCTGTGTCCTCTGCCTTGAAGGATCTTGAGCTGGTTGGCGTGGGGCAGTGGACGTTGGTGCAGAGGGGGCAGCCATATGTGTTTCACTTGGAATGGCTGTAGGATAGTTTTCCCTCTCGTGACGATTTTGAGGACCAAACTCGTCTGGGTCCTCATCACCGTCAAGTCGTCTCCTCTTCGATGGTTCAACACAAGGAGATGGATCCATTCGTCGCTTTGGCCTCTGGTCCTCTGCTCGAGGCATTGACTTGATCCTCTCCTCAATAACTTTGAGTAGTTCGTCGACTGCAACCCCAACCTTTCGCATTTCATCGTCCAAGCGGTAATTGAACCAGGGCTAGAGTATCGTTGACGGCCTTCGCTGCTACTGTGGCTTTGCTATTGAAGTCTGAAGTGAAGTCCGTCACCTTCTGCAGAAATTTGTCACCCAGAGCATTCATTGCGCTCTGTGTGACATAATCCACAAGTATGCTCAGAGGAATGAGGGACTGGGTGTCATGAGATATGGATGCCTCAAACCTCTGTATTGATGCAATGACCTGTTGTAAGGTCTCTGCATTGCATGCCGTCAATTCTACAAGTTTATCAATATGAGAAACATTCATCGAAGACTCAGCTTTCAATACTGCCAAGGATGCTTGTATCTCATCCAGAGCAGGTGCAGAAGAAGACGGCTCTGCAAGGGCCATGATGAGTTTTAGCTCTTCCAAGGAGCACTACATAGAGGTGAAAAAGGAATGGAACTCTTCCCTTGTGACATATGTAGGTGGTGTAACCTCTGGCTCAACATATGGGCCAGAGTGAGTCCCCGTTCTACGGACGCCTTCATGCACGACTTGATTGATGTTAGTCGAGGAAGGACTTCCAGAGGATCCTCGTGGTTCTCCTTGAGGAGAATTCACTACCTCTGTTATGTCATGGAGAGGATCCAAGGCTGGTTCAGAGCCAGCCAGAAGGCTCTCCATGAGTGGACTAAGAGACTGGTCGAGAGTCTCCAAGCCTTGTGCACCTATTCCTTGCTCTGAACAAGGTTGGGAGTCTACACGTGCAGAGGAAACAAATTCATGTGTATGGGAAAGTGGCGTGATATGAGGAGACTTATCAATTATATTTTCAAAGGTTGCACCCTTTTGAGAGGGTGTTCCTTATGGTGAGGCTTCCCTTTGGCTGATATAACCAGAGGCAGATGCGACCTCTGGTTGGATAGGCTGGCTTGGGTTCGAGGTGTGCACCACTGTTTCAAAGACCCCCGTGTCTCGACCACTGGAGTCAAATGATTCAGTTGTACTGGGAGTTGGGGTGGTAAACCGAATGTGCCTATTTAGCATAGGCTACTCTGGCTCGCCCTGAGGCATAGCAGCTTCTGCACCTCCTCCCTCTTCTTCCCCTTCTTTCTCTTCGCTTTCCTCTCCTTCCTCACTCTCTTCTTCTTCATTCTCTTCTTCTTCTTCCTCACTTTCCTCACTTATATAAGACCTTGCAGCATCGTTGTAGTGCTCTTGGTCATCCCCTTGGTTTGGACTAGAGGATTGAGCCAAGTTTGGACGAGCTTCTTCCTCTGCTCTAAGTCTGGCCTCTTCCCTCAAATGAGCGGTCTCTGCCTGGCGAGCTTTTTCTGCTCGCTCCTTCTCTGCTCTAACACGAGCAAGTTCAACCAATCTTTCTTGCTTTGCTCTATCTACCTGTTCCTTTTTCATCCTCTCCCTCTCAACTTTCTTTTTCCTCGCCTCCACTTGTTTTCTTTCTTTCTCTCTCTCTCTCTTGTTCTGCTCTTACCTTCTCTTCCTCTGCTCTCACCGTCTCTCCCTCTGTTTGAGGCCTTAAAGTGTCCTCAGTTCTCTCATCTTCATCGGTTGTGCCTATGCATACCGGGTGTGACATCCGAAAATTTAAATACCAGGTTAGTAGCTAGATAACACTTTAGAAATATTATTAACACTCAAGTAGAGCGATTAGAGCTTAAGTAGTTAGAAATCCCGGTAGGTTGCGTAGAAAACACTGTTTCAACCCGTAATGAACCAGATCGTCTTATAAAATGCCAAACACTTCAAATAATTTTTAAAACTTGCATAAAATATAGAGTCTACATATTTTAAATATTTTTTTTACTTAAAATTATATTTAAGAAATTTATTTATCTCATAAAATAGGAATTTGAGCATTTTTCTCAATATCTCACAAAATTATCCAACTAATTAAATAATGGGCTAAGTTTTTACAAAAAAATAGAATGGAGGCCAATAGGCCCACCACATCCCCCCCCCCCTCCTCAACATATAAAAACATTTTGAAACTTTAAAACACTCATTTATCTCTCAACCTTTCGGCTCCTTACTCTCCCTCACTTTTTATCTCCTTACTCTCTCCCTCCATCTTCTTCTTCAAGAAAAATTCATCCTTTCATAGAAAAGAAAAGGGAATTCAAGAAACAAAACTTGAAGAAATCATCTTCTTTTAATCAAAGGTAAGAACTTGTTAGTATTTTGGTTTCATTTTATGCACTTTTAGTGTCATTTTCTTGTCATTTTCAAACTTTTAAGAGTGCAAAGGAGAGGTGTTCTTTATTCTAAGTTCTAAGGGTAGATTTTACACCAAAGACATGAAAAATGTTCTTAATATGGTGAAAATCCGTGACCTAACCATCTAGAACTTTTGAAAAGCAAGAAAAACCCTTCATTTCTTGCATTTTGGTGTCTCCTATGAAATCTGAGTTCTCTTTCATTTTTGTTACCAAGAATAGTGTATTTTATATATTCTTACTTTAATATTGAATAGTAGAGTGATCTTCTTTGTTAGGATCTAATAGCTCAAATTCTTGGTACTAAAACTTACTTGAATGATCGGTTAGACAGTAGTAGAGCAGCGGAAACAGTATCAATCAAACAGGTAGAAATAGTAAGAACACAATGAAGAACAGATGATGAACACAAAGAGAATTGCTTCAAATGATTTTCAATAGATTGAAAATATCGACGATTACAAATTTGGAAGCACACAAAATACAAAGGCCTATGCTGCTATTTATACAAGCAAGTAAGCGTTTCCTGACACGACCTTAAGCTGTCAAATCTGAGCCGTTCTTCTAGAACAAATTACAGACAAGGTCACGCAAAAGTCACGTGCAGCTAAGAAACCTAAGTAAAATGTGCTTAAGATAATCTACACATAAGACATTTCTGCAGATCCTCTGTGAGACTTCACAGAGGCTCTGCTGGATGAAACTTTGTAGAGTGCAGAGGAAATCTTCCAGAACCTCTGTGATAGATGACAGAGGTTCTGTCACTTGAAACATGTATGATTGAGCTTCTTCTGTTGATTGTCCTCTGTTGTCTTCTGTGACAAATCAGCTTCTGTCAGTACTTGCTGTTTTACTTTTTCTATACTTTTACATTCAAGGAATGAGAGCTAACAATCTCCCCCTAAGTATAAAAAAGTAAATTAAGCTATAGAGTGCAAGAGCGTGACTTGATTGAAAGAAATTACAAAAGGTGATTAAACATCATCCTAGAAATGAATTGACTGATAAGAAATTACAAAACGTAAAAGATAGAGTTTGATACAGGCCATATACTATTACAGAGGTTTAACCAACTTCAGATTTTGGGAAGTCATCTACTGGATGGATTAAATCTGTCTTGATGGTTTTGTAGACTTCAAATATCCATTCTCTGAAGTTGATCTGAATTTTGATTGACTCCAAGATATTTGACACTTCATTCACCCTTAGATGCCCTTTGTCAAGTTCTGATGCTGCCATTCTGAAGATCCATTCAAGTGTCTCTGTCGAAAACTTGTATGTCTCTGTTAGATCATAGATGCGCAGGATTTCGTCTTTGTCCAAAAACACAAATCCATAAATGGGGTTGTKAMTDATGGTGTTTGGTGAATGCCTATGAATCCAACTTGGCCTGCTGTTAGGAGGAGAAATTTTTAGATCTTGTTGGACAAACCTCATTGCAAGCTCGAAGTCCTTCTGGCTATAGTATTTGACTTGTGCKYGCATAACTTCTATCAGCCTTATGAGCRAGATGGAATAGGTAGACCTTCTTTCCATGTAGATGTTAAGAATTTTGTGCATGTATAGGACATCATACACACAAAGATTATGGAAGTCAGCGTCTGTGAACTTGTAGAGATTTCCATCCTTCCTTTTTACGACAAATTGAGCAAAGAGGATAGACTTCTTCAGCAGAGTCCTTGGAGAGATAGTCACAAGTGAAGCAATAGGAGTCTCTGTGAAGACTTGCTCAGGCGGCCTTATAAGTCTGGAGAACTTGTATTTGGCGAAGGCAGAAGGAATTCCGGTGACAACAGGATCATAAGGAGGTTCAATGTCTTTGGCAGAGTACCTCTACACAAGAATTTCTTCTGGGGTAGAAAGAGGCTCTATAGGGGGTTTAGGGAATGGAATCTTGCTCATTGACTCAAAGATTTCATCCACCCTTCCTGCTGTGGGGTGCTCTGCCATCTTGGTTTCATCCTCTTCTAGTATGGGCCTCTGGGTTGACCCCTCTTCAAGAATAGGTTTGACAGATCCCTGCAGAGTGTCGAACGTACCTGTTGACGTTTCTTGGACTGATGGGAACTTTGATGACGTACCTCCCCTGCTCTGGGGGGCATGAATATTGGAGCTCTGCCTTTTCTCGCTTGATCCTCTGCCTTAGACATCTTCAAAGCACGTAGCATTTCTGGGTCTTTTTTGTATGAATCTTCATCGATTTCAGCCTCTGAACTTGAAGACGACCCCTTCTGTGGTTGCTCTACGACTTTGCCTTTGCCTTTGCCTTGAGGCTYTGGCGCTTTATCTTTTCTGGCTGTTGTAGATTCCACTATTGTGATGCCTTTGGCAGGAGCAGGCTTCTCTGGCTCTGGAGTCTTCTTCTCCCCCTCATGATGATCATGGTCATCACCATCATGATCATCATGGTCTTTTGTGGCTTTTGCCTTGCATGTAACCTAGGGAGTCTTCTTCAATTTTTGCAGAATCCTTAGTCCTGCCTTTTCCATCAATTCTATGGGATGTTCATCATTGGAAGTAGCATTGCCAATGTCGATTCCTATAGCCCACCTCATCTTATGCACACAGAGATAGATGTTGTCACACAGAGACTCACCTTCTGAGAGAAGCTTCTTAGTGCACTCTTGGATGGAGACATTTGTAGCCCGTGCTTCTTTGACTAATTGGTCTGTATACTTCGTTACAATACCTCCCAAGATTTCCATCATCGCATCCAGCTCTCTGCGCGTTGCTAAATGGTTGATATTGGCCCTTGAGGAGGTGGAGTCGAYGCCGTATGTGACCGCAGAGGCAAACATTTGCTTGATCTCATCTTTGAAGTTGTAATAGTCCGTGTAACCTGAAGAGATGAGATTAGCGGCAAATTGTGCAGCAAGTTCTGTTAGCTCAGTCTTCAATGATTGAATGGAGGAAGGGTTGAGAGTCATAGCCTGGAAGGCTTCTGCGAGATTGTCTTTGTGAAGAACAGAGCTCTGAAGAGTTGTGATTGATGATTTTAGATTTGCTGTTGTTGAGGACAACTCCTTCAGAGCCTCTGTAAGTGGAGAAAGATCTTGAAGCTGTTGCTAGGAGATGAACAAGCTTTTCAACTCGTCCATCTTTTTGAACAACTCTGTGGCTAAGGCGTTTAGCTCCCCCTTAGTTACAAAGTCGCCCTGGGAAATCGGACCACCAACACATGGTGACCCTTCTGCCTTGGAGCGTGAGGCGCCCTCAGCGGCTGGCATAGCGTGGCCTGCTCGGGGACTTCCACCATATCCT
>NW_020202619.1:0-19224 GCF_001531365.2 Cynara cardunculus var. scolymus
GATATGAACAATGATGAACACTAAGAATGATGTAAGTAATGATTAGATTGGAGAGAGAGAGAGAATTACATCAGCCAAATCTTGATTTCAGAATTAATGACCAAAGCTCTAATTACAATTACAAGGAATTTCCTATTTATACTAGGAAAGTAAAAGCTAAAATATTACAAGTAAAACTATTCTAAAGAGAAACTTGAATACAACTTTTAATCTCTAATCTTGAACCCAACAGGTTGATATTTTTGATTTTTTTATTTTTTTTACCTTAATTGATATACACTTCATTTTTTTTAATCAGAATCTGTAAACTTGTTCTTACAGATCTTCATTCATTTCTCTCGCATACCGAATAATCTTATCGTTGTCGCATCATTTCTTTATTGATTGTGCTTAAAAGCCAAATTTCTTGATCAATTTTTATTTGATCATTGTGCTTATCTGCAATAATATTTTTGATCAACTGTTTGTGATCAACTGTGCATAATGCTAAATTTTTTAGAGGGACTGAGTGCTTATCAGAAATACCTCTATGGAATGTCAGAACCGACAGACCTACCCAAGAGGGCAACCATATCTGAGTGAGATTAAATACAAAATGGTTTGTGTGCAAAGCTTAAAATGAAAAAGAGAGGGGTAGCTGTTGTGAGCTAAAAGAATTGACGAAAGTTGTATCAGGATTAAAATAACACGAGAATCCTGTTCCAAACTTCTAAAATTCGGGCATACCACACAATCTATTAGTTCTCAATTCTTTGGAAACTAATATTGAAAAAGGCAAAGCCTAGACCAATTCTTGTCACAATCCCACCAGCTACTCATTTATCTCTCAACAAATAAGTGTTTCAATAACACTTGGGGCACGCAACTCATCATCTATCAATTTCTCATTCAGAGAAAGTTGATATTGAATCAGAAGGATATATGTCCCCCCTTCAAGTCTTTTTGATCACTTATTGAGTCTGATAAAGTTGTGTAGTCCACACGGTTTATCTTTTTGAGCCTAAACATAAGCATATGTTGCTTTATCTTTCTACACTACACAGATTTTGCATTATATATGTTGTTTTGCCAAAACATTCATAGATATGCTATTCTTAAGCTATCGATGATTGAATGGAAGACCTGGTGAGATGAGCATAAAAAAGTCTCATATATACAGTACATCTGTTGTATTGAGTATATCTGTTATACTCACAAGCCAATCTTTTTATAAGATTGAAAACAATTTCATACGTTGAAATTGGTTGTTATCTTCCCATTCCCTTAATCTGAAAAGATTAAACAAGTAGATATGAAAAGATCTACTTACAATTTCATGAATTGACGGTTTACGCTAAGGATTTCATTCATTCTTGTGTATGATGTAATGATTCTCATTTCATCATAAGGGGGAGTATGAAATAATGAATGAAATGTCCAATTCTGATCATTATAAGGGGAATTTGATGTAAAGATCAAGGGGGAGTAACTTTAAAGATGGCAAAAGACTAAAAAGAAGTGCGACTAGAGATGATTACAAAGATTATTCCGATGCTACAATGTCTGATAGTTGTTGAATGTGAAGATCATCATTTCAATAGTTTACTGATAGAGATTTCTCGTCGTAAAAGAACGTTTGTGATCTTATCTGAAGAAATTCATTATTGGGGAGAATGTTTAAAATTTGTTGGTTATTGTTTATGTTCTACATTGTCAAAAGAGAAGTTCATCGCGGTTCTACAGTCGAGGGGGAGAATGTTAGAAGATATTTCTCAACAAATGATTGTCTGAAGATTTCGAGTTAAAGATTGTTTTTGAAGAAGACATAATGTGCTTGAAGCATCAAAGTTCAAACGAGACTCAAAGCGCCCAAATTCTTTCAAGTCTGAATACAAAGAGGGAGAATGTTAGGAATGAAATTCAGTGTAAAATTGTATTCGTTTTGAAAGATAAAATTGTCTATAATTGTGTAAATGTCAACGTGTTTGACTTTTCTTAGGCTGTTTGACTTTTCTTAGGCTGTTTGACTTTGACCATGTTTAGTTGTTTGACCCTATATAAAGGGTGATGTCCTTGTAAATTTTGTAAGGGAGCTTCATTGTAAACATTCAGTATACGTATTGAGAGTTTGACCAAGATTGAATGCATTGACTTTTTCTCTCTACTCCTTCTAAGAGTTCTTACATGAATATCATATTCTACCATTGTGGTTTGAAGATTTAATGAAAGATTGATTGTTAGGGACTTATAGCTCTGATACCAATTGAAGTTCCCAAATCATACAAAATCAGAATACTCTTCAAGATCAATATCAAGAACAAGAGTAGAGAGAGATTTTCACCAAATCTTCAATAGATTTCTTGAGAGAATTTCTTACAATGATTACAACACTAATCTGATTAACAAGTGAACTAATGACAATTAGGAAACTAATTACTATTTATACTAAGAAAAATAGTAAACTCTAACTATTACAAAACATTATAAAGGGGAGAACTTGAATACAACTTTAACACACAATCTTGAACCCAACAAATTATTATTGGGCCAGTAGTCCTTTCCTTTGTTGTTTCATGAACAGGACTTTCAACGTTAACTGCTTGAGAAATTGGCTCTCTTTCAACACTTTCAGCACGAACAGACGACTCAGCCAGCCTCTGTCTCTTTCTCTCCCCCTCATGATGATCAGGATCGTCTGGATCATCATGTCTTGTTTTCAATGAGGTGGCTTGAGCTTGGCATGTATCTTCTAATATTGATACCTTTTAGATAAGGCATCAATTGAACTTTTTAGGGCTTGAGTGCTTTATGTAATTAGCTTACTAACTTTAGAGAAATTAGAGGCAACTACATCTTGAAAGGCCAAAAACTCTGAGGCTCTAACAGTGGGATCATTATCAAGAAGTTGATGGAGGAGCCCAACAAGGTCTGCATCAGCCGCATCTGGGTTTTGAGTAGATATGAGCTTTGTGTACAACAACGATTTAAGTTCATCCACCAATTTCTCTTGTACCCTCGGAGGCTCGAGCACAGGCTGTGGTGACGGAACAGACGGTTGATAATCAACTACTGGCTCCTTCCCATTCATCATCCTTTTGAGACTAAGGATCTGTGCTTCCATATGATCTTGAACAGCCTTTAGGGCGCCGTCCAGATATTCCCTCGACACAAAGTCAAGTAAGGTCACACCTGGGTCACATAGATTGCTAGTTGAAACAACAGTTGAATAAACTGTTGTGCCTACGTTTGGTGTTCGTGTGATGTTAGCACTGGTAGGACTTCCAACCTGTCCTCGTGGTAGGTCAATAGACACCACTCTGGTTGTTCTGACAGGTTCACTAAGAACCACAATTGGGGCAACAATTGTTCTTCACTCTTGTGTACCTATGTGTATGGGCTCTATACTCGAGGTGCACAAAATCGAAGTCGTAGCTTGGGGCAGAGGCCTACTGTTTTCAATATCTACATTCTCCGAATGAGAAGTAGATAGAGTATGTGCTAATTCCTCGTGAAGAATTGAAACAACTGGTTGTTGAGAATCAGTTGAGTGGTCGGGATGGGTGTGCAATTGCATAGCTGGGCTAGCTATGTCTACTTCAATATCAATATTCAACGAATGAATGTCGATAGTAGATGTGGGTGCCCGGCTAACTGTTTCGGCTGGGATAGGAGCTTGTTCTTCATTTTGTGCTCCACTCTCACTCTCACCATCTTTTTTCCGTCCCTTACACTCATCCTCTCAACATTTTCTACTTGAGCTCCCTCATCACCTTCAACTGTAACATCTTCCAGTAAATGCTCAAAATCATAAAATGTTCCTCCAAATTCTTCAACATAGAAAGATAGCGACTGTAGACTTAGGCAAGTATATTGTCCTTTTATTTCTGGAAAGATATCTTCAATGTTATCAATAACTGCTCCAACTTGAATATTCTGTGAAGGAATAGGTTGAGCAGCATTGTCAACACCATCATCATTATCATCATCATCGTCATCAATATTTACATCACCCTGAGCTGCCTCATTATCGGATATAGTATCTTCCGAACTTGAAGAAGTTGTGGAAGTACTTTCAGTTGAAGTACTATGCTGATCAGAGGCTCCCTACTCCACATTACCCCTCTCATTTTCATTTACCCTCTGCTACAACCCTATTGAAGTAACCCTTCTTCCTGAACGCTCTCAGCTAAAGCTAGACCCTCTCCCCCAGTTAAGGCATGGGTTGATCCCGGGGTATGTTCAACCGATTCTGGTTGAGCTATAGGAGCTATAACTCTTCTATAGTCGATAATGTACTAAGCCCTCTGATTAGTGAAGGCAAAAAGCTCGGGTGGGATTTCCATTATAGAATCTATATCTTCAACTTTTGTGTGTTGCCGAATACGCGTCATGACGAACGAAGGCCCAACTTCACTGTTTACCCTGGTCGGGATGTCATCGTTAGCGTACATCATGGCTTTAATTATCAGTTGCAAGAATCTTTGAAACGACACAAACTTCCTTGCTTTGGACGAAAACCGTTTGGCATTGACCAGCTCGACGAATTCATTCCATATAATCAGCGCGTAATCATACTTGCGTGTGTATACGATCCCGTGGAAGAATTTGAGAAACGAACTGCTACAAGTATCGATTCCAGCAGTCTTTGATGTCAGGCATCGGTTGAGGATCGAAAATAGAAGATGCAATATCGACAGAAGAAATCGTCGTTTGAACTGCGACAGATTAGTCAACTCTTGCAAGTATCCTAATCTCTTGATATCTCTGCAAAGTTCGTCATCGGTTACTAGTGGTTCAAAACCTGTCGAGCCCGGTCCCGATAGATGTAGTATTCTTCGGAGTCGTTTTAAAGTCAAACGACTTACGTATTCGTCTACGCTTCATTCAAAGAAATAAGGATCACCATCTTTGACAAGGGTTAGCGTGTTCCAAAATTGTTGTAGGTAAATCATTGGGACACAAGTGTAAGCTGAAAGGGCATATAAAATTGTGTGTCCACGAAGGATTTCTGGTATAATTCGGTATTCGGAGGGAATTTCGAAACTGAAGTTACGGTTATTGGGGTTGATCTCAAGATAAAGGCTTTGAGATAATAAGGTTTTCTTCTGGAATTGGATGGTTTAATGGCTGGGGGGGGNTAAGCTGAAAGGGCATATAAAATTGTGTGTCCACGAAGGATTTCTGGTATAATTCGGTATTCGGAGGGAATTTCGAAACTGAAGTTACGGTTATTAGGTTTGATCTCAAGATAAAGGCTTTGTGGTAATAAGGTTTCCTCTGGGATTGGATGGTTTAATGGGTGGGGTGGGTTGTTTATATTGTCAGATCTGACCGAAGGAGTATGAGATTCCTTGTCAGACTGATTGTGTTATTCAGCCATATGAACCTGTAAAAATCAGAAATATTAGATCCAGATTAAAGATACAAAGCCAATATCTAAAAATCAAACAAAAATTTCAAAAAAAAAATTGAAAAACTTAAAAAAAATTAAAGACTAAAAAAATAACACTAAAAAATAACAAAAAAAAAATTTCACAAAAAATTAAACTAAAAACTTAAAAAAAAAATTTAACTAAAAGAAATTTAATTCTAAAAAAAATTATCCAAAAAAATTAAAACTAAAAACAAAAAAAATCTCAAAAGAAATAAAGCTAAAAAAATTTAAAAGAAAAAAAATATTCTAATACTAAAAAAATTATCTAAAAAAATCTAAAAGAAAAAATAATTCAAAAAAATAAAAACTAGAACTAAAAAAAATTTAAAAAAATAAATTTCATCCGGATTAGATATCCGAACAAAAGAGGAAAAAAATCTAAGACTAAAAACATAAACCGGACAACTTCACATGGATTGAGGTTGACCGAATTAAACTCCAGTCACCTTCTCCGGTGAGAATCCGATCAAAACAAAACCCTAAAACGACAAAAAATAAACCTAAACTAAATCTAAATCATTTAAAATTAAAAAGCCTAACACTAAAATCTTATTAACAACAAATGAACGGTTTTATTAGAATCGATTTATGTTCAAGTATACAGATTTATGACCATTAATGTCCAAAAGCGATTATTTTGACAGATTAAAGGTTCATTTTAGGTTTCGTTTTGAATTAAGTCCAATACAGTCCAAGAAAACAAATCAAGTCCAAAGATGTGAATCGAGTCCAAATGTATCATGTACAAACCTTTGATGAAGAAGAAGATAAAACAGAGATCGATTTGAAGTCTTGAAGAACACAAGCGATTTAAGTAGCCGGAGAAGACGATGAACAATGTTGAGCGAATTGAGTGAAAGTAAAAAATGAAGAATAAAAATCGAACGCATATATATAGTAAAAAGAAAAACCCTTCAAATTCTAAACCGCTCAAGGCTTATCTGGATTAAGATAAATCGGACAAGAGGTGTTCGATTTAGAATATACTCAAAAACAATTAAGAGTTAAACCGGACAATAAACCGCTCAAGGCACAAGCGATTTAGATGAACATCGTTCAAGAGTCAATCAATTTAAAAATAAATCGCTCAAAGGTTAATCGATTTGGACATAAATCGCTCAAAGGACGAGCGATTTACACTTAAATAACACAAAGAAACAACAAGCGATTTAAGAATCCGGACAATGATATCAAACGATTTAGAAAATCGCACCATTCCTTAGAATTATATCTAACCTTATCCGGATAAGAGTTTATCGAATAGTCTTTTGTACGGATTAGCCTAAATCGGACATTGCTTATTCTTTCAAACTCTTAAATCTTTCAAAAATTAGATATTATTCAATAACCTGTAAGAAAAATTTAAAACAGTTAGTATATACAGATATATTCACTCCCCCTCAAAATATGAATTAGATAAAATTCAGATAAAATTCCACACTCCCCTTCAAATATATATTTCTAGATCAAAAGATGTAAAATCACATAAAAAAATGAAATACTGATTTGTATTAAAAAATACAGATATTTTGAACAAGTGAATTTCAATTAAACCAAGTTCAATAAAGTGAACTGTTTTTAAGAAAAATTCAAATTTTCAAATTAAGCATACCTAACTTAGATAATAGAAAGCTGAAGCGTTTTTCATCTAAACCTTTCGTAAATAAATCGGCTAACTGAAATTCTGTATTTACAAAATACAACTGAATAAATCTTTTTTCTACATGATCTTTAATAAAATGATACCAGATATCTATATGTTTGGTCTTAGTGTGTTGAACAAGATTACAAGATATTGCTATTGCACTCTTGCAATCACAATAAATGGGAATTTTATTAAAATAAAACCCGTAGTCTCTTAGCTGTATCTGCATCCATAAGACTTGAGAACAGCAACTAGCAGCAGCTACGTATTCTGCTTCAGCGGTGGATATGGATACATAGTTTAGTTTCTTTGATGCCCAGCTGACTAGCTTATCTCCCAGAAATTGTAGATGTCCCGAGGTACTCTTCCCGTCCAACATACAACCTGCATAGTCTGCATTTGAGCATGCTGTTAGTTCAAAGCTAGTACCCTTAGGATACTAGAGTCCAAGATTAGCAGTCCCTTTTAGATAACGAAAAATGAGCTTAACGGCACTTAAATGGGACTCCTTTGGATTAGCTGGATATCTGGCACAAAGATGGGTCGAAAACATAATATCCGGTCTACAAGACGTCAAATACATTAAAGAACCAATGATGCCTCTGTATGTTTTCTGATCTACAGATTTTCCAGATGGATCAGCATGCATTTTTGTTCCATGAGCCATATGTGTTTTGCTAGATGAACAGTTTTCCAAATTAAATTTCTTCAAAATATCAAAACTATATTTTGTTTGTAGATCCAAATATTATGGTGTTTTGCAGTATTTTGGGTTCGTAGATCCAAATATTATGTCATCTACATAAATTTGTATCAAAATAATATCTGACTTCTCCTTTTTAATAAAGAGGGTTGTGTTAATATTACATTTCGAGAAACCTGATTTTACTAGAAATTCTGATAATATTTCATACCAGGCTCTAAGTGCTTGTTTAAGACCGTAAGGCTCTATCAAGGATGTATACATGATCCGACTTTGACTGATCCACAAAACCCTTCGGTTGAGCAACATAGACTTCTTCCATGAGAAGACCATAAAGGAATGCCGTCTTGACGTCCATCTGGTACACATTGAAGTTCTTGTGTGCAGCGTACGCCAAAAAGATCCTTATAGCTTTGATCCGTGCTACAGGGGCAAAGGTTTCGTCGTAGTCAACACCTTCTTTCTGATTGTATCCTTTTGCGACGAGATAGGCCTTATTTCCGACAACAACGCCATCTTCATCCTTTTTATTTTTGAAAATGCACTTTATACCGATAATCGTTTTATTATTGGGACGCGGTACCAATCTCCAGACTTTTAGTGCTTCAAACTGGTTCACCTCCTCTTGCATCGCAAGTATCCAGTCCGGATCTGATAAGGCTTCAGACACCTTAGTTAGTTCAATGTTACTCAAAAAACTGGAATACATACACTCATTAGCAGTAGCAGACCGAGTACGAATAGATACTGATGGATCACCAATAATTTTGATGTATTGGATGATTCCTGGTCCACTTTTCGCTATGAGGTAGGAAAAGATAGGAACTTTGGTTTGAGTTTTGATCAGTGTAAGCGTTTGGGGAGTTAATTGGAACAGGTTCCGGTTCAGGTGAAGGTTCAAAGTTTGGAACTGGAGTAGGCTGAATATCTGACTGCGGCAAGGTATTTTCATCTTCAATGACCGACACCTCTGGCACGTCAGTATTTACACCCTCTTCACGCTGAACTGGACCATCAGGAGTTTTCATTTGAATTTCTTCATCAATTTCCTCTGTTTCTTCTTTAGTTTCAGTTACTAGAACATCAGCAGATGGACGAGATAACTGTTGTTCGGTTTGTATATTCCTGGACAAATCATTGGACTGATTAGATTTATTTTCGAAATATTCATCGTAAAAGTTTTCAAACAAAGAATCTAAATCAGAATTATCAGAATTCGAAGATTCAATTTTATCGGCTTTTCGCGAAGTATTATTTATCAGCCCGGAATCTGAACCGTGTTGTTCAGAAGCCACATCAATAACTTCATCAAATGAAACGCTGACGCTCTCATTGATGATTTTTGTCCTTTTATTGTAGACTCTGTATGCAGCAGACGTTTTTTACTAGCCTACATAGACAGCTTCATCAGCCTTTGCAGCAAACTTCCCTCTGTCCTCTTTGCCATTTAAGATAAAACAGCTGCAACCAAATACTCGAAAGAATTTGATATTAGGTATTCTTTTGTTTATTATCTCATACAGAAATTTACCAAACCTTTTGTGAACGAGGGATCGGTTCTGGGTAAAACAAGCAGTTGCCACTGCTTCAGCCCATAAGAATAATGAAAGCTTTGAGCAGGTAAGTGATGTACGCACCGCTTCCACCAACGTTCGATTTTTACGTTCAACGATACCATTCTGTTCCAGTGTCCGGGCTGCTGAGAATGTATGTGTGATACCGATGGATTCTAAGAATGAGCCGAGGGTATTGTTGTTGAATTCAGTTTCATTATCAGTTCTGATTTTTTGAACTGGCAGTTGTAGATTATTTTGGCTGTCTTCAAGAAAAAAATGATTGTCTCAGCTGCTTCATCCTTTGACCTTAGAAAATGAACGCATGTATATCTTGAGTACTCATCGACAATGACTAGCACATACTTCTTTCCGTTTATGCTTTGTACTCGCATAGGGCCACAAAGATCCATGTGTAGTAAATGAAGAGGACAATCGGTATTGAACTCTGTATTTGGCTTATGTGAAGCTTTCTTCAGCTTACTCATTTCACATGCGCTGCACACATGGTCTTTATGAAACTTTAAGTCCGGGGTACCTTTAACCAAGTTGTCACAAACCAATTTGTTCAGATATTTAAAGTTCATATGAGAAAGAGGTCGATGCCACAACAGATTTTGCTTCAAGGATGCCTTGGATATCAAGCAGACTTCAGTATCTACTTGTGTGTTGGATAGGTCGATTGTGTAAAGGTTTGATCTTCTGACTCTAGCTAGAAGCTCCTTACCATCAGTACTACGGATGTTGCACTGGTTACCTTTAAAACAAATTTCTAAATTTTTATCACAAAAATGACCTATACTAAAAAGATTATGTCCAAGTCCTTCGACATACGACACTTTCTTTATCATTAAATTCCCAAATATTACGTCACTGTATCCAAGGATAGGCGCGTATTGGTCRTTTTCGAATCTTACCGTACCTCCAAATGATTCAACAAAGTTAGATAAAAGATATTTTCTACCAGTCATGTGCTTAGAACATCCTGAGTCTAAGAACCACACATGCCAGTTAACCTGCAAAAATGAATCAATTGGGTTTTGGTACTCATTTTAGATTGGGTCCTTTGAGATTAGATTTTGTTGGTGGTATATTGTATGTACCAAACCAATGCTCTTTAAAATGCATTTTCTTCAATAACGGAGATAAAGAAGAATGCATGATATGATAAGGTTTAAAAGAAGTAAAAGACATAAACAACTCATTTAATCTACACGGAGAACAATTATTTTTACTATTCCTGATATCAAACAATTCATCTACTGAATATCTTTGTACAAGATTATTCAATGTCGAATTATTTAATACAGAATCAGCAAAATTATTCTTCTTCTGTTGATTTAAAGATTTATCTTTTTCTTTTACTCTCCAGACCTTATTAAGCTTCAAGGGATTATCTGAAATAGGAAAAATAAAATCATCAACTTTAAATGAACGATGAACTTTATGTTTAATTTTCTTATCAGCAAGCTTCTTTTGTTTCCTCGAATTCTKTTTAGATTTATTCTTTTTATAATACCAATTATCGGAAACAGGTTTTGTATTGAAATTCTTTTTCAAATCTGAAGCTATGTCGGAATCCTCAGTCATTTCATTTTTTACAACAAAATCCTCGTGACTGGGAAGTTTCTTCAGAAAGTCAAACTTGTCAATCTCATCATCTAAGCAAGTTTCTGAGTTCAAGATATCTGAAAAATTGATTTCTTCATTTAAAATATTTAATTCTTCTGAATCCGAAGTGTCACTTGAAGATTTAGCACACGAAAAATATTCCGAATCAACTCGTTTCGTTTTAACTTTAGAATTTTCTAAATTTTAAATTTTATTCAGAAACTCTTGCTTTTGTTTATTGAATTAAAGTAGTTCTTCATTTAAAATCTTTTCTAACTGAACCACTTGTTTTTCTAAAATTAATGTTGGAGTATAAAGTTTTGGTTCATCAGGTTTAGATTCAAGGTCTGCTTTTCAATAACTATGAAAATAATCAGTTGAAAGTGTAGAGACTTGTGTTTTGTAGCTGTCATTTAAATTTTTATAGTCAAACGGAACTTGCATTTTGTCTTTTCTCTTCCTGTTAAAATCCTCTTGATCTTCTATTTCATCAGAAGATTTTGTAAATTGAATTTGAAACTCGGGTCTGCAATCAAGATATTCAAATTTATATAAAGTTGGGTATAATATAAAGCTTTTCCAAAAAAATTCGGATTTTCATACCCCAACCCTTCCCGAGGGTTAAAGAATCTTGTCTCAGAGGGTTTGTTTAGAAAAATCGTTTGATCTGTCTGCCCTCTCATATATAACTTATCTTCCTTAGCTTTCAGTTTTTCATTTAAATCAATAATTTGTAATTCAAGCTTATAACAATTAAGTCTTCATTCACTAACTCTAATGACTTATATCGGTCCTTTGAATCAGATAATTCAGTTTTTAAGATGTTGGTTTTTTCATGAAAGGTTTTGGATTCAGATAATAAAGATTGTGCCCTATCCAAATTTCCAGCATTCTAATCAAAGAGTTTGATGTATTTTTCTTTTTGCATTTCTAATTCTTTTTGAAAATGATTTGAACGCAATTTTTTCAGTTTTTAATTGTTGCTGAAAAGATTGGAGTTTAAGTATCATCTTTTGCATCTGATTAATGCATGAGTTTTCCAATACCTTCTCATCCATCTCAGCATTCTCCTCATCTCCTTCATCTGAAGAATCAATTTCAGTCTTAGCCATTAAACAGATGTGAGCCACAACTTATGACTCTTCCTCCTCATCGGTTAAGTTTAATCAATGGTCATCCTCAGCCATTAATGTTTTACCCCCATCTCGTTGTTTAGACAGAAGAAATTTGTTTTTATAGTTGTCGGTTTTCTTTGTTACCGGCTTTCTACAATTCACAGCAAAATGACCCAACTTGCATCAGTTGTAGCATTTGGTATTTTCATCTGCAACTCCTTTGATAAACTTCTTCTTCTCTTCAAGTTTCTTTTCATATTTCTTTCCAAATCTCTTCTCATCAGAATACTTTTTCTCACTGAATTTATCTTTAAATTCGTATTTTGAACCCGAAGAGAATCTCTGATTATTCGAGTGCGGTTTCTTCTGGAACTTTTTCTGAAATGCTTTGGTAAGCATTGCCATGGCATGTTTGAGTTCATTCATCTCTAAGTCTGAATCAGAGCTGTCACTCCCTTCACTTGACAATTCACTTGATTTGTTGATCTCTTTCACTTGCTTCCCAAATCTGCTTTTACTCTTCTTCTCAGATGCAAAGGCAAAAGGATCAGAAACTTCCTTTTCCTTTTTTTTCTTTGAATCTCGGATCTCTAAAACTTCTTCCTCCTTCTGTTTCAGAGTTTTATAAACCTCGTGAATATCAATATCAGATAAGGATTTATTGAATCTGATATGATTGGCTTAAGGCTTCCACTCCGGTTGTAAGTTGCTGAGGAATTTAACATTAATCTCAATGACAGTTTTAGAAATGCCATTCTTGCTAAGCTCATTCACCAGTTTGGAAAGCCTATCATATACATCATCAAGGCTCTCTCCTTCTTTAGCCTTGAACTTTTCATATGCAAAAATACAGTTTGTGATTTTTAACTGAGTTCCCACTTTGGAACCAAGCATCATTTTCTCTATCTGCATCCACATGCTGTGACTAGAAGCTTTGTGACTATCGATTCATGTATAGATATCATTGGTCAGTGTTTGCATCATATATGACTTACATAACACATTAGCATGTGCTCTCTTCTTTTCTTCAGCAGTGTATATAGATTTCTCTTTTATTATTCTTTGAGCAGGTCTGCCTTCTGCAGGAATGGCAGGTTGTTGGTCCCTTGAAGATCTACAATAAGAGTAAAACAGTTTGTAGAAAGGGGGGATGAATACAAACACAATATTTTCAAATTTAAATATATATTGATAAAGAAGATCAATACAGATTTTACAAGATTGTTTGCGGAAAGATAAGGTGATAAAAACCTATCTAAACAATCTTTAGTTACACTAAATCTTAGCAAATACAAGAAAAGAAATGTTGTAGAGAAGATCCTTTACTTAAGCTAGAAAATCCTTGAAGTAAGAATTAGGGTTAGAGAATGAGTTGCGCTCAATATGCCTGGAGAAGAAACACTTCTATTTATACCCAGTGCATTAAATGTTCATTTAAAGCAATATGGTAGGGTTAGAATGCGTGTCAAGCCTTAAGAGGAAGGCTTGTCCTTTGCTACAGTAAGTACTACAAAAAGCACTATTCAAGAGCAGACAGCCTTACCTAAAGTAGGTGGACAATAGAGTCAACTAGTCGGCTCCGTACCGTACCAACTTTCACAAGGGTATGGGTTTTGTCCTTTGTGTGCGTAAGAACAAGACAACAACAATTGTGCTAAACAAGCTTCCTTTGATCGCTGAATGCTGGAATGACCTAAAGGTCTCTTCATCATTCGCTGAAGCTTGAGCAGTCTTCACACATTTGTAGATAGGCTTGTAATCACTAAATACCGCTTTAGATCACGTMCCTGCCAGTCTCTAATCTCCAGTTTCAGTCTTCGACGTTTGCTGAAGGTTCTTTGGTGTGAGTGTTGTCTTCTTGAACTATTGTTGTCTCTGATAGATTTACAATGCAAGTTCTTCAGCAATCACTGAACATGCTCAGTGAAGATCGCTGGAACTGAAAAGATAGAAACATAAATACAACGTATAAGTGAAAAGGGATTATCATCMAATCACTGATAGAGAGGATCAACAATCTCCCCCTATTTGATGATAACAAGATAAGATAAAGAAAGTTATCTTATCAAATAATAGTAAGRAAAAGTTACATATAAAGTACATGTCTCTTTTTACTATTTTGGGATTTTTTTCAGCTAGTCAGTCTCATCTTGAGAATTTTCCTTAAGTTGTATCTAAGAAAATTACAAGTACGGAAACTGAAACTGAAAGCTTATTCACTAACTTATAGATTGTCAATGAATGTGAAAAGTAACACTGGAACTCATAGACTTGTGTCCCTATTACTTTTTTTAGGGATATTTTTCAGTGAAGTACATGGAATACTCATTTTATTAATCATTGGAAATATTACAAGTATTACAGTACATGTCTAGTGCTTACAGATTATAAGTAAAATCACTGAAAGTAGACATAGTACAAGAAGTTACAAGGAAAAGTGGATTGTTGTTACAAACATAAACTATTCTAGAACACTTAGATCTATGTAACCAGGTACATATTCACCAAGGTTTCTTTGACGTAGGAATTCCCTTCGTATCTTCAGATCTACAACTTTTCCAGGCATGCTATCATCTATCCAGAGCAAGAGGTAAACCAAATGACCCATTGGACATAGATGTAGCTCTAACATTCTCTGAAATCTGACTTCATCTTCATAGTCAAGGAATATAACTCCTAACTCAGGTTTAAAATGCACAGAGTTGGGTGTATAGGGATCCTTATCTAGCAAGTCAAGATTCAACATAAAAATATCTGTACTCTGATGACCCTTCAGGACTTCATCTAAGGAGAACCTTGTTTCATGTTCATTCTTTAGGAATGGTCCATCATTAGGATCAGAGAGCTTGAGTTTTTTCTTCCCACCTTTCTTCAGATATGGCCTGTCAAGGACCTTAACATACCTGGACATCCTTTTGATGAGCTCGCTGATGGTGTCCTCAATAAGTGTCTTGTATCTCAACTTGGATCGCTGAATGGCTTGTCTGATCTCCATCCATTCGCTGTATCCATAACGGCCAAAATAGGAAGGGTACTCGGTAACAGCATCAAGATTGTCCCGGGTGATGAGCATTGAGACCAGCATTCCATCGTATTTTGAACGTCCACTGATGCTGAGGCTTATAATCAGGTGGGGACTGATTCCCTTTTTTAGCTTTGCTTCGCTCCATCGCTTGTCCTTTTCTGCCAGCTTTAGGTTCTTCTCATGCTCAGCTTCTTCAGTAGAAAGAAGTTTAGCCTGGGCTTGGACAAGGTTCACCTTCTTCTTGGACTTCTTCTTTGGAAGGACCTTTTCAGCTAGTGACTTGGCCAGCTTCAAGCTGTTTTCCATCTGCTTCTTTTGAAGCTCTAGCTCTTATTCAGCCCTTAATGCCTTGAGTCTTTCAGCTTCAGACAAGAAGTCGAACTCACCACCACTAGAGGTACGAAGAGGGATTTTTACTCTAGTCTGGTCGAGTGACTCCTTCAGCTGAGACATCTGCTGGTCGGTGAGCACAAGAGACGGGTTGATCAGGTACCTGCTCCAGTCGACCGCAAGTTGTTGATGGAATATGAAGTTGATAGTTTGAAGTAATCACTACCTGAGAAGTAGAGTCTTCAAACAAAGGTTATTGATGGATATTGAACAATACCTTCAAGTTTCCTTCTTTAGCAACTGCCTTGCCTTTCGACTTGGGGTCCTGGTTCCCAGATGGAGTAGATTCACCTTGCCTTTGCTCCCCCTAGGTTGCAGAATCTCTGAGAGAAACTCCCTTGGTGATGGTTGATGGCTTCTGGTACTTGATGATAAAGTCATCTTCATCATCATCGTCGTTGTCGCCATCTAGATCACTTTCGGGGTCTGGAATGGTAGGTTCATCATCTTATTCATCATCATCATCATCATCTTCATCTTCATCATCATCATCATCATCAACAGTAGCAGTGATGGTAGGGGCATCATCCCTAGGGATGACATCGACATCCTCAGCTAGAGTAGCAGCTTTGGTGGTCGGGATTACAGTAGCAGCAACCGCTTCAGCTCTAGGAGCCTTAGCTTCAACTACAACTAAAGCTGATACTGGACCAACAGCCTGAGAAGGAGCAGGAGCAGTATCGGATGATTCACCAGCGTTGGACCTCGTCTCCCCCTATCTGGCTAAGACTTGAGAGAATTGGCCAGAGAGTTCGTCCAAGCGCTGACGTTGGAGAATCATTATCTCCTTTAGCCTTTGCAAAGCACTGGCTAGTGTTGTTGTTGCCTCACGCGTCTTATGAAGCTGGGCGCGATCACTAGAGCTCATTGACGGACAGCATCCAGGATCTGTTGAAGAACGCCAGTCTGCTGATCAGCGATAGCCTGAGCATCATCAGCCCTGCTGTGAAGAACAGCAATGGCATCGGTGTTGGCTTGAACAACTTCTTGGAGAGTCTGGAGATGACTCTGAACTTCTTGAATGTCCGCCTGAATGGCAAGAAAGTTCGCATAAAGATCACCCTGGCTGGACATCTCTTGGTGGACTTCGTGGATCCTGCAGAGGACGGTATCAACGGCTGGAAGGAGAAGTTTGATGTCTAATGACATATCATAATCATCATCGATCGCTTCATCTCCTCCATCATCTTTTTCTCTTTCTTCCTCTTCCACTTCCTGAGCATCAGACTGATGCATCGAAGAAGGAGCTGCAAAAGAAGAAGTGTGAGCTGAAAGCTCAAGGTTAGAAGAAAAGAAACGGTAGGAAGATGGAATACCTGAGGGGCCATTAGTGACATCAAAAGGATTGTCATTGGCGTAAGCAAAGATGTCCTCGAGAGGATGGACATCTGTATGCTGAGGAGCACCGAGTGGAGCAACCTCAGGTCCAGTGGTGCGTGTCTCAGTATCAGGAAGGACAGTCGCTGATACATCATCGACATGTGTAAAGACCAAAGAAGAAGGAAAAGAAAAAATGGTCGAGAAGAGACGTGGGTGTTCAGCGGTGGCGGCGCCGATATTCACACCTTTAGTGATGGAAGAGATCACTGAAGAGCTGGGAGGGTGAGTAGAAGATGCCTCAGGGATAAGGCTAGTTTCAATAATTGAAGCCTTTTGAGAGGCTCCAGCTAGAGACGTAGCTGTCCCCTTTTTGGACTTCTTGGCTCTCTGAGGAGAACCAATAGTTGGTTGAGAGGGTCGGTTTTTAGGGGTTTTGGTGGCTTGGCTGGACGCAGGGGGGGGGTTACCCTTGTCATGGCCACCTGAGGAGAAGAGGTAGTGATGGACATAATAGAAAATAGTGCCACATCATTGTCCCTCAGCTTATGATCCAGAATCTTGAATCCAAGCTTGAAAACCTGAAGGTTTCCTTCTTTGGGGTAAAGATCTTGGCCAACACCATTGAAAAAAACCTGGTGTAAGGCACCACCTTTTCTCGCTGGCACTTGTTCAGCTTGGGCACTAGGTCATCGAAAATGACCGCGTCATAATTTATATAGCGATGCTGAATTGCAGATACGCCTATGGTTAAGGCGATCCTAGAGGCCTGGTCCTGACCTCCAGTTTTTCCACCCATGCACTGGATGAAATGATAAAACAGGTATTGCCAAATGGCTGACATCCTGTTCTTTTCAATATTCGTCAAGGACTTTAGAGGGGCGTTGGAGTCCTTCTTCATTGGCCACTGGTAGCCAATGGCATCGAGAAGCTCGATGATCTCAGTGGTAGAGGGTTCGCTATCGAAGGGGCCCTTGGGAAGGCGAAGAGCCGACCGAAGTGTGGGAACACCAAAGCTCACTTCCATGCGATTGAAAGTGAAGTTGATATGTTCCGCCTGGCGTCCAGGCTTAACTTTGACTTAAACAACTTCAGCAGTGAGCCAGAACTGCTGAAAAATTCTTTCACCATGATGGGCTCATGATTGAGTGCGTAGCCCAAGGACGACTGTTTAAGAAAGTCAGCCGCATCTTGGTAATACGCCTTGGAGGAAGGTATCTCCAACAAGGCAATGTGGTTGTTGGCTTTATGGAGATCTCGTCAATGGAGAAGTTGACATTCTTGGCAGCCATATGTTTGTATCAATAAGAAGTAGAGCAAACAGGTTTGTTAGAAATAAACAAAGAGTTTATGGTTATGAGTATAGAAAAAGTTTTTGAACAAGTAAAAACTTCTTTTGAAAAAAAAACCTTAAAAGATTAGGGTTTATTAAGAGAAATGTGTATAAAGAAACAAGATTATAACTAAGAAATAAATTATTAAAAACCTTTATTGTTTAATGTATTTAAGAGAACAAGATTCTTAAAATAGATTAAACGTTTCTTAAAACAGAGGATAAAGAAAAAAAATAAGATATCGACCTTAGATGTAAGAGAGAAGAAGTCGAAAGAGCTTAGAAGGTTTTTGAGAGTTCTTGCTTTGGGAGAATTTTTGCAGAGTTTCGTCTAAGAATTTTGTAAGCATAAAGAGAAAAGTGGAGAAGAAGTCTCATATTTATAGGTAGGAGGAGAGAAAAAAAATATGAGAGAGAGAAAAGACGACGGTTCAGGAAAGTGGTCATGATGAAAAAGATACCATGTTCTCCTCCGTGATTGGATGACATTTAATGAGGTAGCGTAATGACAGAACCTTTTTCGCATCTCAAAGCGTCGCGTATAGTAAGTAGAGAATGTCGTCATAAAGACGGTTCATTAACTATTTTCTTTTAAAAACAAATAGTTTTTAAGAAAACGAAGAGTCATACAGTGTCTAAAGAAACCCTAATAAGAGCGTTTAAAACATTTTATCACTGAAAAGAAAGATTCAGTGAGGGTTTTAAGACATCAGATTCAGTGATAAGAGAGTCACTAAAACTGGCATTTAAAAAACATTTTAATCACTGATAAGAAGAGATTTAGTGATCATTTTGAATTTTAAGAAAAGTATAAAGATATACTTAGAGATGTGGTCTCAGTAGTGACAATAATCACTGAGACCACCTTTTAAAACATTTATCACTGAAGATGAGAATGCTTCAGTGGAGGTTTTAGGTTTTAGAAAAGAGAAGAGTAATCATACCTGAGAGAATAGATATATTTACTCAAAAGTTCAGTGTTAGAGATAGAGCACTGAATCATTTCACTTACTGAGTGATGTTTAATAGTTGAAGATTAATCTTCAGTTTTCAACATACCCAATTCGCTGATCAAGATATTAAATCTTGTCTCATCAAGAGGCTTGGTGAAAAGGTCAG
>NW_020202619.1:19630-21695 GCF_001531365.2 Cynara cardunculus var. scolymus
AATTTTGCTTTTTACTTGTCTAGCTCACCAACTTTCCACCTAGAAGCTGACAGCCTCTAGTGGTGCTTTTCCTATCAATTTTGCAACCTGCAAAATCACTATCCGAATAACCAATAACGTCAAAACCTAAACCTTTAGTGTACCAAAGACCCATATTAGGAGTTCCGTTATGATATCTGAATATGCGTTTGACAGCGATCAGATGGGATTCCTTAGGTTCGGCTTGATATCTTGCACATAAGTATGTGGAGTATATGATATCGGGTCGGCTAGCTGTGAGATACAGCAGGGAGCCGATCATTGCTCTGTAAACAGTTACATTTACAAGCTTTCCATTTGGATCCTTGTTGAGAGTGAGTGGAGGATCCATTGGAGTCTTCATAGATGAACAGTTGGATAGATCAAACTTCTTAAACATGTCTCAAACATACTTACTTTGGTTGATAAAGATACCTTTATCAGTTTGTTTGATCTGGAGGCCTAAAAAGAATGTTAGTTCTCCCATCATGCTCATATGATATTCTTTCTTCATGCGTTCAGCGAAACAAAAACACAAAGAGGGATTAGTGGAACCAAAAATAATATCATCGACATAAATTTGGACGAGAATGATGTGACCCTTAACTTTTCTAGGAAATAAGGTCTGGTCAATCTTTCCACGAGAAAATTTTTCAGAGATGAGAAAAGAAGAAATGGTATCATACCAGGCACGAGGAGCCAACTTTAACCTATAAAGAGCTTTATCCAACCTATAGACGTGGTTTGGATACTTAGGGTCAAGAAACCCTAGAGGTTGTTCAACATAAACTTCCTCTTGAAGTTTTCCATTAAAGAATGCGCTCTTTACATTCATTTGAAAGACCTTGAAGTCTCTATGGGCAGCAAAGGCTAGAAAGAGTCGAATTGCTTCGAGTCTAGCCACTGGTGCGAAGGTTTCGTCATAGTCGATTCCTTCTTCTTGTCTATAACCCTGAGCAGCAAGATGAGCCTTGTTGCGGGTTACCACACCATCTTCATCCAACTTGTTGCAATAGACCCATTTGGTGTCTATCACTGATTTGCCAGATGGACGTGGGACAAGCTACCAGACTTTGTTCATATCAAACTCAATGAGCTCTTCTTGCATAGAAAGAACCTAACTAGGGTCAGAGATAGCATCATTGATTTTCTTGGGTTCAACTAAAGAAAGAAAGTTGACAAAGAGACATATATTACCTAGACCACGACGTGTCTTGATACATGCATCTGGATCACCAAGAATTTGATGAATTGGATGGCTTTTAGTCCATCACTGAGCCGGTAAAGGGGCTTCATCTGAATAAGCAAGTTCAGGTATGGAAGATGAGGCTTCAGCAGCAGTATCTTCAGCAATAGAGACTATCGCCAAAGGAGCCTCAGATTCAACAACTGAAACGGGTTCAGAAACTAAAGGCATTTCATTCATTGATGGATCAGTGTTTTATGTAGAAGGAGGAACACATCAAATGGGCACTACAACAATCTCTAAAGAAGATGCGGTGGAGTGACTAGCTATAACTGGAATGATGAGTGGATCATCTTCAGCTTCGGGAGATTCAATGTTGAGAGGAGCACTGTAAGAAGCTTTAGGTTGTCCATAGTGAGAGAACATCCAGTTTTCTAATTCATCCTCATCATTTCAGATGGGTTTTGAATTAGCTGACTGAGATTCGTCAAAGGTGACATAAATAGATTCCTCTATTATTTGTCTTCGTTTGTTGAATACTCTGAAGGCTTTGGATACAGAAGAATATCCAAGAAAGATTCCTTCATCAGCTTTGGGATCGAACTTTCCAAGTTGGTCGCGGTTGTTGAGAATATAACAAGTACAACCAAATATGTGAAGAAAGCTTATGGAAGGCTTTCATCCATGGAATAGTTCATAGGCTATCTTCTTGAATCTTTTCACGATCAACGATCGGTTTTGAGTGAAACAAGCGATGTTGACAGCTTCAGCCCATAATTGAGTAAAGAGATGTGTTGGGTCAGCAGATTTGGTGTTCCCTTGGCAGGTCAAATCCTCGTCCTTAAACCCACCGCTCCTGTA
>NW_020202619.1:22140-31202 GCF_001531365.2 Cynara cardunculus var. scolymus
TTTTAGAAAGCAAAACCATGAGGGGTTGTTGCCGTGCGGGGAAACCCCGGGGCAGCCCAGAGCGGACAATATCACGTGGGCGGCTCCCTAGTGCAGTTATCGGTCCAACAAGATGGGATTCACTAAGCATTGATCGAGCAACCTCAATGATTGTTCGATTTCATCTTTCAGCGACCCCATTCTGTTGAGGAGTTCTTACTGAAGAAAAGTTGTGAGAGATTCCCTTGTCCTCAAAGAAGTTATCCATAGTACTGTTTTTGAATTCAGTGCCATGGTCACTTCTGATAGATCGTACTTTAACATTGTTCAGTACTTCTATTTTTTTGATGGACGAAATGATTTCTTCAGGTGCTTCATCCTTGGATCTGAGAAAGAATACCCAAGTGTACCTGATATACTCATCAACAATGACAAGTGTGAACTTTTTTCCAACTAGGGATTGCACATTGACTGGACCAAAGAGATCCATATGCAATAGCTGAAGAGGCACAGTCACTGAAGAGATTTGCTTCAACTTGAAGCTAACTCTTGTGTGTTTTCCTTTTTCACATGTTGAGCAAAAAGATTCCTTTGCAAACGAGGATTGAGAAAGACCAGTGACAAGATCATTTCTTGACAGCTCACTGAGTGTCTTGAAGTTGAGATGAGATAGTCGTTTGTGCCATAAACAGTTAATATCTGATGAGGCTTTGGAGAAGAAGCAGCTATTCTCGGTGAGAGAAGAATTCATATTGATGATGTATACATTCTCTAGACGAGAACCGGTTAGAGCAACCTTATCATCTTTGTCAAGAACATGACATGAATTCTTTRAGAATTTAACTGTATAATCTTTATCACACAGTTGACTGATGCTAATAAGATTGTGCTTCAGTCCTTCAACATATGCAACGCATTTGAAAGTTTTTGCACCATTGGTTAATATACCAAAACCTTTGGTATATCCTTTTCCATTTCCACCGAAGGTTACGGAAGGTCCTCTTTCTTCCTTGAAATGAGTTAGAAGAGATTTATCTCCAGTCATATGTCTTGAACATCCACTATCAAGATACCATATGCCTTTGACATCCTGAGTAGAAGAAGAAGATGGCTTAGAGGAAGTAGATGCTTTTGAAGATCCTTCATCTGCATCTATGGCCATCAAACAGACATAGGCTTTATCCTCTTCATCTAAGGATGATTCATCGGATGACTCAGCCTTGTCATGCTCTTCAGCAATAAGGCCTTTAGCCTTTCGTTGGTTGTTCCTCATCTTCTTATACTTCTCCTTCAATTTTGAGTATTTCTCATCTTTGGTTCTAAAGGAGGAAGGAGCTTTAGAAGATGGCATTGCAGTATTCTTTGATCTGTATTCACCTGCAAAGTGTCCGGGCCGATGACAGTTGTAGTAGACAGCTGAAGCCTTGTCTATTCTTTAAGACTTTGGCTTTTCCCTGAGGAACAGCTGAGGAGATCTGCAAAAGTTGCTCTTACTGGCGAACCTCCTAAATGACTTAGTCAGGAGTGCCAGAGACTCATCAAAATTTGTTAAATTAGATTCTTGAATGTCCTCAGTGATAGAAGAAACAAAATGGGTAGAAGTTTCAACTAAAGAAGCCTCACAGATCAAAGCCAAAGGAAAGTTTTTCATTTCCCTTGACTCTTTTACAAGATTCCTCTTCAGTTGACGAGATTGCTCATGGTTAAGCAGAATCTCGTATAAAGTAGAAAGAGAAAGAATGGACATGTCAGTTCACACCTTGAGACAGATGGAAAAGGTGTCCCAAGACTCAGGAAGGCATTCTAGAAACTTGGTTAAAGTTTCAGAATTAGAATATTCCCTGCCGAAAACCCTAAGTTCAATAAGAAGGCAGTTAAATCTATGATGTACTTCAGATAGCGTCTCAGACTTTCCACAGAGAAAGCTTTCATACTGTCTTCCTAGATTGATCTTTCTGGTCTCTTGAACCTGAGTGGTTCCTTCGTATTGGACACAAAGTGTGTCCCACGTGGATTTAGAAGTTTTGAGTTTCATCACTGAGTGATAAATCTCATCAGGAAGAAACATAGCTATTATAGACCGAGCACGCGTGTCTATAGCTATTTTCTTCTTGTCCTCATCGCTCCATTGATGTGGGAGCTTTGAAATCTGCCGTTCAGGAACCGCGGCAATCGTAGCTATTGCTGGAACAACCGGAGCAATAGCAAATGGAATATATGGTTCATTTCTATATAGTGTGGAATTTCAGAATCCACACCTTCCAGAAAGAGGGACATCCGGTTTTTCCAGAGACTAAAATTTTCATTGACAAACCGGGGAGGTTTGGCAAGAAAGCCATTATCTTGTGTGTGTGTTTGTAATTTGTAAAGCCATTTGAAAGTGGTAAAGTTATCCAAGAAAGGAGATAAAGTAATACCGAAAACAGCTAAACAGAAAGACAGAGAGAAAACACTGCTCTGATACCACTTGTTGGTCCCTTGAGGGTCTACAAGAAGAGTAAAATAGTTTGTAGAAGCGGGGGGGGGGGGGAGATGAATACAAACACAATATTTTCAAATTTAAAATATATGTTGATAAATAAGATCAATACAGATTTTACAAGATTGTTTACGGAAAAATAAGGTGATAAAAACCTATCTAAACAATCTTTAGTTACATACTAAATCTTAGCAAATAGAAGAAAAGAAATGCTGTAGAGAAGATCCTTTAATTAAGCTAGAAAATATTTGAAGTAAGAATTAGGGTTAGAGAGTGAGTTGTGCACACTCTGCATGGAGAAGAAACACTTCTATTTATACCCAGTGCATTAAATGTTCATTTTATGTAATATGGTAGGGTTAGAATGTGTGTCAAGCCTTAAGAGGAAGGCTTGTCCTTTGCTACAGTGAATAGTACAAAAAGCACTATTCAAGAGCAGACATCCTTACCTAAAGTTGTTGGACGATAGAGTCGACTACTCGGCTCCGTACCGTACCAACTTTCATAAGGGTATGGGTTTTGTCCTTTGTGTGCATAAGGATAAGACAACAACAATCGTGGTAAGCAAGCTTCCTTTGATCGTTGAATGCTGGAATGACCTGAAGGTCTCTTCATCATTCACTGAAGCTGGAGCAGTCTTCACACATATGTAGACAGGCTTGTAATCACTGAATACCACTTCAGATCACGTACTTGCTAGTCTCTAATCTTCAATTTTAGTCTTCGACGTTTGCTGAATGTTCTTTGGTGTGAGCGTTGTCTTCTTGAAGTATTGTTGTCTCTGATAGATTTACAATGCAAGTTCTTCAGCGATCACTGAACATGCTCAGTGAAGATCGTTGGAACTAAAAAGACAGAAACATAAATACAACGTATAAGTGAAAAAAGATTATAATCAAATCACTGAGAAATAGGATCAACACAGGTGTCTCTCTATAGAATACTGCTGGTCCATCCATGAGAGATTCCATGATCAGCTCACCTTCTTTCATTCTTTCAATGAAATTGAGGAATCTATCCCTCCATTGATTGTAATAACCTCTGAATAAAATTGTTGGCTTGGTATGCGTACCAATAGCCATTGCTTCTCTTGAATTCATTATATCTGATTTATATGATATCGGATCTTCAGCAGTTCAAAATTTGATTTAAGGATTAGGATTCAAGATTTATCTCAATAAATCGCACACATGAATTTGCACACATTCAAGACTTAGAAAATTTAAGCACAAAGACTTATCCGGATTAGATATCCAGACAAAAAGACAGTCAAAATTCTAATCAACACAGGTTATTCGGACTGGATATCCGGACAACAAAGATAACCAAGCTCGCACAAAACACAATATATCCGGATGAGAAATCCGGTGAATTCAAACACTTAGCCAAAAATCACAAAATTAACAAAATTGAATACGGACGTAAAAAGTTAACAAGTCAACAAGTCAACAATTCAATATACTATCAAATCCGCTCAATTACAAAGTCAAACAATTCAATCCGCTTAAAAAAGTCAAAGAATTCAATCCGCTTAATAATGAAAGTCAAAATCTGCTCAAATAGTCAAAATCAACAATCCGCTCAACAAGTCAAAGTCAAAGTTCGATCAAAATTTAAATCGCACAAAAACACTTAAGACCAATATTAAATCGCACAATATCAAGCGGACAGTATCAAACGTATAGACTTAAATCGCACAAGTAAATCGCACAGTTACAATCGATTTATCACTTAATCAGACAACATTTAAACGATTTAACCCTAACTCGCACACACCAACAAGATTTTTAAATCTATATCGCTCATGCTTTACCCAATATACCACTAAATCGCACACAACTATACCTGGTTTAACCTAAATCGAACAACTAGTTATACGATTAAAATTCAACGACAAACACAATTTTAACAACATTTCACCAAAAATTTGGATCAAAACATGAAAAAATTATGAGTTTTTGAAGAACAGTAACTTTTTTGTAAACTCAAAAATCGATCGAAATCGATCAAAACTTGATTAAAATCCAAAATGATGTGAATCAAAGATTGTTAGGACTAAAAATCAGTATTAAATTGTATTCGTCTTGAAAGTTTAAATATTGTCTATAATTGTAAAAATCATCGTGTTTGACTTTTCTTAGATAGTTTGACTTTGACCTTGTTTAGTTGTTTGACCCTATATAAAGGGCATTTGTCTTGTATTCTGAAATGAGGAGCTCATTTGTAAAATCTCATACGTAAGAAATAGATCTTGACTTGTTGACTTTTACTCTCATCTCTCCTCTCATTGTGTTCTTACAAGTTCATCAAATCTGCCATGGATTATTACTTGAAGATTGAAGATTGATCATTGTTAGGGACTATCAAATGGTATCAAAGCCGGATTGCAGGAACTTGATTGAAGAAATCATCGAGAATAACACAATTTTATGGAAATTCTATGATTTTTTTAAGTTCATAAGTGTTCTTGAAAACTCATCTTTGTTCTATACAATTTTTTCTCTCAAATCTTTCATTTTTGGATGTTTAATCATTAAATTTGTGATCATTTGTGTACAGTTTGATGCCGTGAATCAGTTTAGTTCTTACAACTTTACGATTTGATCATCGACAGTAAAGATTTATAGAGTATTATGAATTTTGATGTTCTTCGTGTTCTTATGAAAACTCATCAAAAAGTTAGATTTTGATCTATATTTTGTATGATTTTTTGTAAAGTTTGTGTTCGTTTGTTGATTTGATCTTAGTTTGATTGACATTTATGTTTGAATCTTGTTTGTCGTCCTGATTAGAAGGAAGTTTGAGCGATTTAGCAATACATAGTGAGCGGACTTATGGTCGGATATTAGTTTGTCTAGACTAAGTGGTTAAGCGATTTAAGAGAATTCGGACATTCCTTGACCGAATTCGGGCACTAGGAAAGCTAGGCTTGAGCCTATTCGGTCACAAGGTGAGCCATTTATTTCAGTTTGAGCGAATTCGGACAACCTAAGAACCACCCCTTGAGCGAATTCGAACAACCTATGAATCACTCCTTGAGCGAATTTCGTCAACCTAAGAATCACTCCTTGAGTGAATTCGGACAATTAGGTGAGCTGAGGTAAGCAACTTAGTTGGACTGTTTTGAGCGGATTAGGAACATAGCTTTGAGCGGTTTTGACCGATTTCATGCACAGTTTTGAGCGATTTAGCTTACATCGCACACCTTTTAATTTCATCACATACTTACTTGAGCGATTAGGAGTTAACCAAATTCGTATACTTTGTGAGCAGATTTGACCGGATTCTTGCATAACCTTTGAGCGATTAAGTCTTGGTCTTTTGAGCTATTTACGTGAACATGGAGTAGCGATTAGTTTCATGCAGTGAGCGGATATAGGCTATTTGTTCAGCAGATTAGGAGTCTAGTCTTGAGCGGTTTAAGAGACTTTGGTGACCGATTTAGGCTTAGCATTGAGCGGACTTAGAACATAGTGTTGAGTGGATTTATACTTGGTATATACTTCAAGTTTGAGCGATTTAAATCTTGAGGTATCTTATAGTGAGTGAGTTCATTCAAGAACAAGTTACTGTTACCACCTCTTATGTGATTTGTGAATTCCTTTTGGGTAATTGTGTAATATTTTTTTTGTATTGTATTTCTTTAATCAATTTTTCTTGAACTGCATAGATCCTATATCTGATCAATCTTACTTTTTTAATGGCAGATATCCTAAAGAAGGAGAATCAAGAGATGAGAGCTCAGATTATTGAACTGAAGAAGAGCATTGTGAACTATAAAGAAAAATACATAAATATATTTTCTGAGAATCATGCTAATGAGGAATATATTAACGATTTAAAAAAGGGATCTTAAAGAAAATTGTGAAAGAATCGAGAAGGACTTTGAGTATAAGATTGAAAAACTTGAGAATACTCTCAGCTCTGTAACAAAAGATTATGATGAGGATTTGAAAACTTGGAGTAAAGCTAATAAAGATCTTTTCAATAAACTCAAAAAGATTAGAAGTGCACTTTCGATTGAGAAAAACTCTCCAAGAAATAATACAAAGACAGAGGATTTAACTGAAAAGTTTCATAAATCTGAGAGTGATTTGATTGAACTAAGAAAGCTTCTAAACCTAGAGAAACAAAAAGGTTTAGAAATGGAGAAGAATTTTAATGCTGAAAGGAATAACTTTGAGAAAGAGAAGAGGAGATGTATTGAATTTGAAAGAAAATTTGGAGCTGAACGTGTATCATATGAGAATAAGATAAACTCTCTCGAGTTGAACTCAAAAATGCTGTTAAAGCAAATCTCGGATTTTGAGCAGCTAATCATCTTGGAACAAGCCAAGAATGATAAAGAAAAGAAAGACATCTCCGAAGACTATCAGAGTCAATTACAGAAATTGTCCGAAAGCATTGATCTAAAGCAAAAGGCTTTAGACGAAGAGAAAAAGCAATTTGCTCTTGAGAAAAGAAATACTTCAGAGAAGTATACAACAATTGCTAAAGAGCAGCTCAGAGAATGACAAGAGCAGCTCAGATGAAGAGAAACGAGAGTTGATAAATCAGAAGAGAAATTTTGAAATGCTTCAGAAGGAGTTAGAAGGTAAACTCCTGGACACTACAAGCAAATTGTCTGATCTAAAGACAGACCTTGAAACTGAGATGAAGATGAGAACTGAACTTAAAATTAAATTTGATTTAGTTACTGCTGAAAGAGACCAACTATTACAAAAAGTCAAAGACTTTTCGTGTGCTAAAAGCCCAACTGGTTCTCAATCACAGTGTAAAATTAGCTTTTATGAGTGTTCCAAATCGAACAGTTATTCAAGTAGTCCTAAATCTAATGTTTCTAAGAACTATTCTCGTTATTCTAATAAGTTTTATCATGGATATGTCATTGGATCACCCAATTATCATTCAAAAGGTAAAGCATTTGGGTTAATAAAGCTGATTCTGTTTTATCTCATACATTTGTTGTTACTAACTCTGTTCTTCCTTGCATTGTGAGATCCACTAATGATGTGATCAATCTTAGCAAGAGAAGAATTATGTGCTCAACATGCAGAACCAATAATTTTGTTAATAACAAAAGGTTCAACAGGGTGGCATGGAGATAACAACTATCAAAACAGTTGGAAAGGTAAGAACATGTATGATTATAATAACTGGTATGGATCATATTATGTATATAATCATCCTGTTAATAGTGCTGAAAAGAAAATATCTTATAGAATTAAATGGTTTGGAAATTTCAACATAACCCAACCTGAAACTAACAAAATAGGACCCGAGTTCGTTTGGGTACCAAAATCTACTTAATCTGATTTTGCAGGTATGTCAATTTTGTGCCGATCAGAATATCATTTCAGTGATACACCAATGCAGGGGGAGTTGTATTTTATTCCAAATAAGGCTTCTGAACATTTCATTTCAGAACCCGTGCGTTACCGAGTGTGGTTTCTAAACACACATGTGAAGTCCAGAAATCATACAAACATGATATGATCTTCAAGAATTAAGATGAACATAAAAGTAGAGAGAATATTATCAAAGATTGATTTGATTGAGAGAGAGAAAAAGAGGACTTAGCAAAAGAAAAAGAGGACTTAGCAATGCTTTCGGAAAATGAGGACTTAGCAAAAGAAAAAACTCGCATAAGCACTCTAAGGAAAACAGAAGAAGATAAACTTCTGGAATTGAACAAGCGTATAACTAAGGACCTAGAAAAAAAAAACTAAGGCCTTAAAGGAATCTAAGGTAGAGAGATTGAATTCAGTCGCCCTTAAAGATTTCTTTAAAAAGGAGCGACAAGTTCTTCATCAGAAGCTTCAGACCAATGAACTTCTGATGAAAAAGTATAAGGATGCACAAGAAGTTTTTGAAAAACTTAATGGCCAAAAGGATACTTAAGGAATCGGATTCAATGAATTAAATTTTTTCATCGACCCAAAGAAATCCACCCTTGAATCCACTTTYAAACTTGGATGCATTCAAAAACCCGACTTCTCTCCAAAACCAAAAGCTAATTTCAAGAGAGTTAAAGTCGATGGAAAAACTGTCGTTTCAAGACATGATTTTGAAAATGTGGTTTATGAGCAAAGTAATTGTACTAATGACATTTCAAAACCAGAGATCGCTACAAACCCTATTGACAAATCAGAATCTCTGCTGACAAATCTACTTCATTAGCAAGTACAGTTGATGAAAAAGAAAATCTGAATGAGGAACCATCAACCGATGAATCAATCAAGTGAAATTGARAATTCATCGAATTCAACATTGATGAAACCTCAAGAAGATCAAACTAAAGCATCAACCTCTGAACCTACATCTTCTGCTCCCATTCTAGTTAAATCTGATTTTGAGAAATCAGCAAGAGATTTTCTTGATTCTGAATCTGAAGGAGAAATAAGTTGTGAACCACCAAAAATCAATGTGAACAAGAAACCTAAATATTTCAAGTCCCCAATGAAATTTGGTATTCCTTCGTCAATGAAATCTTCAGACAATGGAAAGAGAAAAATGAAAGATGTTAAATCTGCCAAAGACAACTTAAAAGGCCCTAGTACTTCATTTAGGTTCATCAAGTTTACTCGTGAACAAAAACAGAAGT
>NW_020202620.1:0-1086 GCF_001531365.2 Cynara cardunculus var. scolymus
AGACTTCTGTTGATAGTAGTCAGCCTTCTTTTTGTAGAAGGTTGCATCTCTTGGACCCCTCTGAGGAGCCTTAGGCCCTTTTGACCAACAATCGGCTGCAAAGTGGCCTGGCTTGCCACATCTAAAGCATCCTTCTCTCGTCTCTTCCTTCTTCTGTTCCTCTATCTTCTGTGAAGGCTTCTGCTCCTTCTCACTTGCATCAGATCTACCACCCTCTGTGAAGTTTCTTCTATTGAAACTCTTGTACTTCTTCTTTTCACCACTCTTTCTATATTCTCTGGTGATCAAAGCCAGAGTCTTCATCATCTCTTTCATCGTGACTTCTTTTTCAGAACTCTCCTCACTCTCTGCTATCAGGATATTCTTTTTCTTCTTCTTCTCATTCTCTTCCTTCTTTGTTTCTCTCCCCTTTCCAGAGCTGCCATCCTCTGCAACCAGAGCAAGCGGACCACCATAGTTCTTCTTCATTTGAAGAACTTGAGGCTCTTGACTTTTAAGAGAACCAAATAAGYCAGYCAAAKTCCATGCTTCCAAATCCAAGGTGGCCTTCATTGACATGGTTAGATGCATCCATTCGATTCCAAGGCTCTTCAAGAACATAGAGTTGTTGTCCTCTGCAGTTCTCATCACTCCATACCTTTTGCAATTGCTAATTAAGGTGTTTAACCTGGAGTATATGTCTGACATGGATTCACCCTCCTTAGCCTTAAAGCTATGATATTCATCAATACAAATGGCTCGATTGTTCTTGAGAGTTTTTTTACCTCCTTCAATCTGTTTCTCCAATTCTGCCCAAATATCCATGGACAGTTGGCAGTGATCAATACATTTGAAGATTTCATGAGGTATTGCCATGATTAACAACCTTTTGCATTTGCTTCCCAAATCAACCAATATATCGTCTTCATCGCTCCAGTTAGCAATAGGTTTTGGCTCATAATGCTCAAGAACTTCAGGGGTTGTACCAGTAGCTGGAACTCTTGGAATTAAATTCATTGGCACATAAGSARGATTGTAGAGAAATTCACAAATTCTGGGGTGAATTCCCTCCAAAAAGTTGATCATGCGCACCTTCCATTGCGGATA
>NW_020202620.1:1465-5072 GCF_001531365.2 Cynara cardunculus var. scolymus
GCGTGAAATCATCTAAGCCATCCAAATAAAGTCGATTAAGTCCTAGTCACGTGAGAAGCACATGCAGCTAATAACCATTGAAAAACAGTTGGAAGAGGATCTTCACAGAAGACGAAATCCGCAGACCCTCTGTGAGCAATCTCAGAGGCTCTGCTGTAATTGACTTGCATGTTCTTATTGACTGAGGACCATTTTCCAGAACCTCTGTGAGAGACATCAGAGGTTCTGTCATTCTTTACTTGCATGAATATACATCTTCTGTCGTTAGTCCTCTGTTGTCTTCTGTGGAATATATCCTTCTGTCAAGTCTGAATTTTCTTTCGAGTCTGAATACAAAGGGGGAGAATGTTAGGTCTGAAAATCAGTATTAAATTGTATTCGTCTTAAAAGTTAAATATTGTCTATAATTGTAAAAGTCATCGTGTTTGACTTTTCTTATAGAAGTTTGACTTTGACTTTTGTTTAATAGTTTGACCATATAAATAGGAGTTGTCTTTGTAATTAGAAAGTAAGAGAGCTCATTTGTAAGATTCATGTACGTAATAAGAGGTTTGACTAAGCTTTGAATGCATTGACTTTTCCTCTCAATATTCATATGAGTGTTCTTATTTTTCTTACAAGAAATATCCAGATCTGCCATATTATGGAGCTTAATGAAGATTGATCAGTGAATTGTGGGACATACAATTTGCAGAATATTTTTTCATACTTTTACAAGAAGTGAATAATAGAGCTAACAGATATGGTGGCTGCAACAATGAAGGGGTGGCCGGAGTAGATGGATTGGAAAAGGAGGAGACGGGTGAAAATTTTGTGGTACACAGTGGTACCCCAATTGCTAATACATTGGGTATCACAGTCCATCTTGTATGTATTTTGGGTATCTCAACGTGGATTGATTGTATGTATCTCTTAAATTTGGATTATGGATTTGATTTTGTTTTTAAGGTTTGAGTTGGTTACGTAGTTGGTATCACAATGGTATCACAGTATATCACAATGGGTATCACGTTGTGTATCTTTGTTAGTAAGTACCTGTCGGATTAATGTTCACTAGAGGCCGAAGATTGGAGCTTGGAGCTTGGAGGTCGGAGAGAGGAGAGAGGAGAGATGAGAGTTTTAAAAATAACTAAAATACCCTGTAATTATAATTTTAACTCAAACTACCATAATTACTAATTTTCTTATTTATCTGTTGATTTGTGGTTAAGATTGGAACTCACAGTTACCACAAACTAATTAGTTCTCCATTGAATGAGCCCATACATAGATACATATATATAAGCGATATATATATATATATATATATAAGCGATCAAATGAAAACCGCCCTCATTTGTGTAAACCATACAAAACAATCTCATCCATCCATTTTCTTGATTATTGGTCAAGATTAGTTTAGGTTATATTAGGAAATTAAAAAAAAATTAAAAATAAAAATTTATTTTATAATCCCAAAAAGGGCAAAATGGTAACTTTGATAGTGGTAATATTAATGAGAACCATATCATGTATATCGTAATATTAATGAAACAAAATCATTTGTAAAATAATGTATTAATTTTATATTCAAATATTATAAAAAAATAACATCCATCATTAAAATAGATCAACAATATCCATCATTAATTTAACATAATGAAACCTTTTGAATTACAAAAAAAAATTACTACTACATTTCATGAACGAAATGGTTTCACAATTTCATCAATACACAAATCAACGTAATGTTAGATGAGACATTTGTCATTTTCAAGTTTCCGGTAGATGGATCCGTTTCGATCTAATTATGAAATGGTTTCACTACTTGCTAATTGAACAACATGTTCTTAACAATTATGAAATGGTTTCACTGTTTGCTAATGCCTGATGAGACATTTGTCATTTTCATGTTATTGGTAGATGGRTTCGTTTCATTGTGATAATGAAATTGTTTCACTGTTCGCTAATTACTACATTTTTTTAACAATTATGAAATGGTTTCACTTTCTTTATACATCCATTTCATCGGTCAAATTTTTGACAATGAAATTGTTTCATTGTTCACTAATTACACAAAATTTTCTTAGAAACCATGAAATGGTTTCACTTTCTTAAATCACCCATTTCATCGGCCAGCATGGTTTGATGAGTCATTTGTCATTTCACGTTATTGATAATGAAATTGCTTCACTTTTCGCTAATTACACAGGCTTTTCTTATCTTTCTTGAAATGGTTTAACTTTCTTCACGCACCCATATCATGATGCACCCATTTCATGATGCACTCATTTCATCATGCACCTATTTCCTCATACACCCATTTCATAATCATTTTCACTTACTTCATGCACCAATTTCACCATGTATGAAACCGGTTTCATGATTTTTTTTAATTATATTACTGATTTCATGGATTTATTAATCTAAGAACTTACGATTTTCATGAATCTTCGCAATAATAAACCGAGACACAATATAAGAAAATCCATTTTTTAATATTATAATTTAATTAAATATTTAAATGTTACCATTTATAAAATTTCTTTTATTATGTTACCTTAATTAAGATTTATTAATAACTTTCATATTTAATAGAAAACAATGCAAATGACCAATATACCCTTAATGATTAAATTTAATTAGAAAAAAATAGCATTTTCCTATTGGTCGAAATTAGTTTACACGGTTTCTAAGAATTGCACGGTTTTCATTTGAATGTGCCTCTATAAGAATTGCACGGTTTTCATTTTCCTATTGATCGAAATTAGTTTACACGGTTTCACTGTTTGCTAATGCCTGATGAGACATTTATCATTTTCATGTTATTGGTAGATGGATCCATTTCATTGTGATAATGAAATTGTTTCACTGTTCGCTAATTACATAACATTTTCTTAACAATTATGAAATGGTTTCACTTTCTTTATGCAGACATTTCATCGGCCAATTTTTTGATGGTGAAATTGTTTCATTGTTCACTAATTATACAAATTTTTCTTAGAAACCATGAAATGGTTTCACTTTCTTCAATCACCCATTTCATCGGCAAGCATGGTTTGATGAGTCATTTGTCATTTCACGCTATTGATAATAAAATTGCTTCACTTTTCACTAATTACATAGGCTTTTCTTATCTTTCTTGAAATGGTTTAACTTCCTTCACGCACCCATATCATCATGCACCCATTCATGATGCACCCATTTCATGCTGCACCAATTTCATCATGCACCCATTTCCTCATACACCTATTTCATAATCATTTTCACTTACTTCATGCACCAATTTCACCATGTATGAAACCGGTTTCATGAATTTTTTTTATTTTATTACTGATTTCATTGATTTATTAATCTAATAACTTACGATTTTCATGAATATTCGCAATAATAAACCGAGACATAATAAAAGAAAATCCAATTTTTAATATTATAATTTAATTAAATATTTAAATGTTACTAGTTATAAAATTTTCTTTATTATGTTACCTTAATTAAGATTTATTAATAACTTCCATATTTAATAGAAAACAATGCAAATGACCAATATACCCTCATTGATTAAATTTAATTAGAAAAAAATAGAATTTTCCTATTGGTCGAAATTAGTTTACACGGTTTCTAAGAA
>NW_020202620.1:5422-14356 GCF_001531365.2 Cynara cardunculus var. scolymus
CTCACATGATCCCAAGTCTATACATATATATATATATATATATATATAGACTTGGGATCATGTGAGACCAGCCTGTTTTCGTGAGACCAACTTGTTACACTTGAAACTTCACAGCAAAATGCTGTGAAGGTAACCTTCATAGTGTTTTTGTTGTGAAGGTTCGACTTTTTTAAACCTTCACAGTGTTTTTGCTGTGAAGTTTCAAGTGTAAAAATATGGTCTCACGGGTCTCACGAAAACAACCTGGTCTCACGTGAACCCAACCCTATATATATATATATATGATAGTCATGATGATGATCAATCTTCAATAAAACTCAAGAATCCATGGCAGATCTATGATTTAGCATTAAGAACATGAGATRGAGGTTGAGAGAGAAAGTCAAATATTCAATCTTGGTGAAACTCTCAATTACGTAAACTGGATATTACAATAAGGCTCATTACAAGATTTGCACTAAACAAATCTACTAAGAGTCAAACTATTAACCCTTCAAAGTCAAAAGTCAAACAAACAAGAAAGTCAAACACGATGACTTATACAATTATAGTCAAAATTATCATTCAAGACGAATACAATTTAACACTGAATATCAGTCCTAACATTCTCCCCCTTTGTATTCAGACTTGAAAGAATTTGCGCACGTTGAATCTCATTTGAACTTTGTCACATTAAGCACTATATGAGTTCTTCAAAAACAATCTTTACTTTGAAATCCTCAGACAATCGTTATTTGAGAAAATTTTCTAAGATTCTCCCCCTCGAATGTAGAACAGTGATGATCTTCTCTTTTGACAATGTAGAACAAAAACAGTAACGATCTTCAGAATTGATCTTTAAGATATGATCTTCAAAGAATTTTCTTCAGACAACAAACTCTAACATTCTTCTTCAAAAATGAACTTCTTCAGATAATGAACAAACTTTCTCTTCAAAAGAAATCTTTATCAGTAAAATGTTGTAAGGATGATCTTCACATTTAAAAACTCTCAGACATTATAGCATCGAAATAATCTACAGTAGTAATCTCCAGTCGTACTTCTTTTGAGTCTTTTGCCGTTATTGTCATTGATGTTACTCCCCCTTGATCTTTACAACATATTCCCTTTATATCATTCGGAAGTGAATATTTCATTCATTATTACATACTCCCCCTTATGATGAAATGAGAATCATTACATCATACACAAGAATGAATGAAATCTTCCGCAAAAGCCGTCAATTCATAAAAAATGTTAGAAGATCTTTTCAAATCCACTTGTATAATCTTTTCAGATTAAAGGGAATGGGAAAGTAACAACCAATTTCAACTTATGAAATTATTTTCAATCTTATGAAAATATTGGCCTATGAGTATAACAGATCTACTCAGTACAATGGATGTACTGTATATATGAGATTTTATGTGGCTCATCTCACTAGGTTATCCATTCAACCATTGATATCTTAATAATAACATATCCATGAATGTTTCAGCAAAATAACATATAATTTGCAAAAAATTTGTGTAGTGTAGAAAGATAAAGCAATATATGCTTCTATTTAGGCTCAAAAAGACAAACCGTGTGGACTACATAAATTTATCAGACTCAATTAGTGATCAAAAAGACATGAAGGGGGGGGGGGACATATATCCTTCTGTTTCAATATCAACTTTCTTTGAATGAGAAATTGATAGATTGTGAGCTGCGTGCCCCAAGTGTTATTGAAACACTTATCTGTTGAAAGATAAATGAGTAGCTAGTGGGGTTATGACAAGAATTGTCCTGGGCTTTGCCTTTTTCAATATTAGTCTTGAAATAATTGAGAACTAATAGATTATGTGGTATGCCTGGTAATAACAGTTTGAAGAATAGCTGAAACATGTATTGGAATTATAATCGATGAGAAATTACACAAGTAAAATCTCAGGAAATACTTGTTCAGAACATGTACTCGTTTCCCAAAAAAAAATTCACTTCACGAAAACATTTATTCAAAAACTTCTAGAGACTCCCCCTAGAAAATAGATTTAAGTAATGTTTCAGTTCAGCTCAAAAAATTAAAAAATAAAGGAAACATTTTTTAGCACAGGTCCTAAATTGGGTGTTTAGAAACCACAATTGGTTAAGCGCGGGTCCTGAATTGTGTTGTTCAAAAGCCTTGTTTGGACATATTATAACCCCCCCTGAATTTGTGCATCATTGACATGTTATTCAGATTAGCACGGTAATGACGCACCTGCAAAATCAGATGAGACAGATTTTGGTATCCGAACGAACTTGGGTCCTTCTTTGTTAGTATCAGGTTGTGGAATATTATAACTGCCAAACCACCTATTTTTATTTGATGTTTTCTTTCTAGCACTTTTAACAGGATGATTATATATAAAATAAGATCCATACAGATTATTGTTATCATACCTGTTATTACCTTTCCAATTCGTTTGAAATCTGTTATCAGAAGTCCACCTGTTGTACGTCTTCCTATTCACAAAAATGGTTGTCTTGCATGTGGAGCACATGATTCTTCTCTTGCTAAGATGAATCAAATCAGTAGTAGATCTCACAAAACAAGGAAGATTATTAGTAACAACAGGGGTACAAGATGAAACAGATTCAGATTTATTGACCCAAATGCTTTTAACCTTTGAAGAGTAATTGGGTGATCCAATGACATACCCTTGATAATACTGATTAGAAGAACGAGAATAGTTCTTAGAAACAGTTGATTTAGAGTTGCTTGAATAACTGTTTGATTTGGAACATGCATAGAAGCTGGTTTTACACTGTGAAGAAGAACCAGTTGAGCTTTGAGCACAAGAAAAGTCTTTGACTTTCTGTAAAAGCTGGTCTCTTTCAATAGTAACTAGATCATACTTATTTTTGAGTTCAGTTCTCATCTTCAATTCAGTTTCAAGTTCTATCTTCAGATCAGACAATTTTCTTGAAGTATCCAGGAGTTTACCTTCTAACTCCTTCTTAAGCATTTCAAACTTCTTCTTCTGATTATTAAACTTTCTTCTCTCTTCATCTGAGCTGCTTTTCTCATCATCAAAAGCAATATCGAGCCATTTTTTCTTTTCAATATGTTCTTTAGCAATAACTGCATATTTCTTTGTAGTATTTCTCTTTTCAAGCACAAATTGCTTCTTTTCTTCATCTAAAGCCTTCTTCTTTAGAGCAATGCTGTCAGACAATTTCTGATTATGACTAAGACATTCTTCTTTGATGTCGTTCTTTTCTTTATCTATCTTGGCTCGTTCCAAGATAATCAGTTGCTCAAAATCTGAGATTTGCTTTAACAGCATTCAGCTCGAGAGAGTTTATCTTATCTTAATAAGATATTCGTTCAGCACCGAATCTTTTCTCTATTTCGGAAAATCTTTTCTCTAATTCGGAAAATCTTTTCTTCTCTTTCTCAAATTCATTCCTTTCAACATTCAAAATCTTCTCAGTTTTCAAAACTTTTTCCTTCTTAAACTCCAGTAACTTCCTTAACTCACACAAATCACTCTCAGATTTATAAGAATTGTCAGTTAAGTCCTCAGTCTTTATATTAATTTTCCCAGAAGAATTCCTCTCAGTTTGCAGCTCTTGAAGTTTATTGAACAAATCTTTATTAGCTTTACTCCAGGTTTTCAAATCATCATCATAGTCTTTCCTCACTGAACTCAGAGTTTTCTCAAGCTTTTCAATCTTATACTGAAAGTCCTTCTCAATTCTTTCATATTTGTCTTTATGATCCCTTTTTAAGTCTTTAATAAATTCCACATTAGAATGATTCTCGTACAACATATTTATGTATTTATCTGTATAATTTTTTAAGTTCTTTTCCAACTCTGAAATTTTATCCTTCAAATCTTTATTCTCCCTCTCCAAAGAAACTGTCATTTCAGAAATCAAGATTGATCACAGGATCTAATGCAATGAAATCAGATAAAGAAATCAAAATCAATCGATAAGCTCAAAAACAAAAACAGAAAACACAAAAACTGTTGAGAAAATAAAAAAATCAACGAAAACTATCAAAATTCAGTAAAAACAGTCAAAAACTGTTAAAAACAATAAAAAACAGTTAAAAACTGATTAAAACAGTTTACGCGATGCAAATCGATTCAAAAATTCCCAAACAGTTCAAAAACTTCAAACCAGATAAAAATCCTCAAAAACAGCTCAAAACAAAAAATATGATCCAAAAAAAAATTGAAAAAATAAAAGGAAAACACAACACTTAAAAAAAATGAAATGAAATTGGGCCAAAAAMAAAAAAAAAAAAAAATAGAATGGGCCTTGATTAATCTTGGATTAAACAAGCCCAAAAATAAAATTGAAGCCCAAGACAAAACAAATTGGCTATAAACTGTGTCCGGGATTGAGAACGTGAGCGATTAAGACTTTATCGAATAACTCAAGTCTGGGCAAGAGGTTGTGCGGCTTAGGTGAAACACGAACAAATAGATAACCGATCTGAGATGAACACGATCACAAAATGATCACAAAACAAAAAGAAATCCGGATGAGATGTTGTCCGTGAAAGACTTGATCAAAACCAATTCATCAATGGATTTCTTCCTCCTATGCTCAGTACTAAGATGATGCAAAACAACAATCGAAATCGCAGCGTCTCCATACCAGGTTCGATAGGGAAGATTCACAACATCTGCTACTAAAATCTCATGGCCTTTATCATTACAGATCTGAATAAGGGGTGCACTAATATCACAACCAATGAAAACATAAACAGGATTCAGACCTAAATACTTGCCATTACCACATCTTGCATCTAAAATTACAGACCTAGATGGTAGATTGTTCAAAAAAAGCTGAAACTTTTGGCCATGACCACCTGCAGCGATTTAACTAAGTCTAATACGATTGAGCTTTGAACTAGGAAAACTTGAATACGAGTAAAAGTTTGTCCGAGGTAAATCAAAACAGTCCCTGTATGTTTAACAATAGTCATAGCCTGCTCAATGACAGGTGCAAATGATGTTGGTCCTGCAAGCTTTAGATGAGGGACAATTTCCCTGTATCTAGTCAAGACTTCCACAAATCCATTACAAAACCTCTCTTCTGGATAAAAGCTGAAAACATCTTGATCATGTGTTGACGCATCTCCAAAACCATAACAAGGAATCAAGTTATCCTCATCGAAGGCAGCTAATGTTTTCCCAATAATGGTTATTGCTTGCTCGTACGGATTCAAACCATCTCCAATGTGATGTAGACCTCTTCTGTTAGAAGACTCGAGCCCTGCTCGAGCAAGAGCTTCAGTCACCTGTTCCAATGAACTGACTTCACACCAATGTCCACCTTCTTCTCCCCAATCGTCCTACCTTCTCCGACTCCTTGTGATGCAACATAACTTTGATCCGATTGATTTCAGTTTTGTCCTCCTTGTTAGGACTTAAAGTCAATGTAGAATTGTATTCGTCTTGAAAGTTACTATTGTCTATAATTAAAATAGACACCGTGTTTGACTTTGTTTGTAAGGTTTGACTTTGACTAGGCCCTTATTGTTTGACCCTATAAATAGGGTGAAGTCTTTGTAATCTTGTTAGGATGCTTATTGTAAAATCATAATACGTAATAGAAGAGTTGACCAGATCTTTGAAGTTTGACTTTCTCTCTCAAAGTTCATCTTGTATGTGCTTAATGTTCATATCCAAATCTGCCATTGTTAAAGAGTTTATATGAAGATTGATTGATTATTGACACACAATTGGTATCAGAGCAAGAAGTGCAAGAAATCAGAAGAAGAAATCAACATGATTTGAAGATTTTTTTTGACATTATGAATCAAACTTGTTCTATATCTGATTGCGAATCTAGCGATGCAAAATATATCGATTAACAATCAAAATTCAATCAAATTAAACTAAAAAATAGATCCTGGACGAAGAACAAATATGAACAGATGAAGAACTCAGATCGATAATCCACTAAAATTCATGCAAATTCGTGCAAATTCGTTTAATCCTCTAATCAAACTGCTGTAGTTTGCTCTGATACCAATTGAAATGTCCAAATTCTCATACAAACATGACAATGATCTTCAAGAACAAGATGAATAAGATGAAGAGAGGTAGATCACCAAATGTCTCTTGATTGATTGAGAGAGAATTACAAGCTAAACTCATATTACAGAATCATTAATGAAATTGATAATTACAATTACGAAGGAAACTACTATATATACTAAGGAAAGAAATAAAGCTAAGCTATTACAAAGCATGTAAAATACGGAGAACTTGAATAAAACAATAACGCGCATACTTGAATCCAAAGGGGGAGTATGTTGGGTTCAAGTATGCGCATTATTGTTGTATTCAAGTTCTCTAATCTCAGCATCCACATCTGTGAGTCCACAATCAATCAATCTTCAATAAAGCTTCAATAATAATGGCATATTTGATAATATCTATAGAAATATCATAGAGATGGAGAAGAGAGAAATAGTCAACATTCAAAGTCTGGTCAACTCTTCTATTACGTATTATGAATTTACAATGAGCATCCTTCTAAGATTACAACACTAACACCCTATTTATAGGGTCAAACAATAAAGGCCTAGTCAAAGTCAAACCCTTACATACAAAGTCAAACACGATGTCTATTTTAATTATAGACAATAGTAACTTTCAAGACGAATACAATTTTGCACTGACTTTCAGTCCTAACATTCTGCCCCTTTGTATTCAGACTTGAAAAAATTTGCGCGCGTCGAATCTCGTTTGAACTTTGAAGCTTTATGCCCGCTATGTCTTCTTCAAAAACCAACTTCAACTCGAAATCTTCAGACAATCAATTGTTGAGAAAGATCTTCTAACATTCTCCCCCTYGAATGTAGAACCGCGATGATCTTCTCTTTTGACAATGTAGATCAGAAACAATAACAAACTTTAGAAATGATCTTCAGAAAATTTTCTATTGAAGGTAGTCTTCATCAGCAAACTATTGTAAAATGAATCTTCACATTCAACATATCTCAGTCTTTTTAGCATAGGAATAATCTTTTGTAATCATCTCTAGTCGCATTCCTTTTGAGTCTTTTGCATTATCGAAGTTACTCCCCCTTGATCTTTACATCAGATTCCCCTTATAATGTTCGGAATTGGACATTTCATTCATTATTACATACTCCCCCTAATGATGAAATGAGAATCATTCCATCATACACAAGAATGAATGAAATCCTCCGCGTAAGCCGTCAATTCATAAAACTGTAAGTAGATCTTTGCAAATCCACTTATTTAATCTTTTCATATTAAGGGAATGGGAAGGTAACACCCAATTTCAACGAATGAAATTGTTTTCAATCTTATAAAAAGATTGCCCTGTGAGTATAACAGATATACTCAGTACAACGGATGTATTGTATATATGAGACTTTTTGATGCTTATCTCACCAGGTCTTCCATTCAATCATCGATAGCTTAAAATTAGCATATCTATGAATGTTTTGGCAAATTAACATATAAAATGCAAAATTTGTGTAGTGTACAAAGATAAAACAACGTATGCTTCTGTTTAGGCTCAAAAAGATAAACCGTGTGGACTACACAAATTTATCAGACTCAATTAGTGATCAAAAAGACTTGAAGGGGGGGGACATATATCCTTCTGATTCAATATCAACTTTCTCCGAATGAGAAATTGATAGATGATGAGCTGCGTACCCCAAGTGTTATTGAAACACTTATCTGTTGAGAGATAAAKGAGTAGCTGGTGGGGTTGTGACAAGAATTGGTCTGGGCTTTGCCTTTTTCAATATTAGTCTCGAAGGAATTGAGAACTAATAGATTGTGTGGTATACCCGGATTTTAGTAGTTTAGAACAAGATTTTATAATCTTTTAATCCTGACACAACTCTCGTCAATTCTTTTAGCTCACAGCAGCTACCCCTCTCATTTTCATTTTAGTCTTAGCACACAAACCCTTTTGCATATAAAGCTCACTCAGATATGATTGTCCTCATGGGTAGGTTTGTCGGTTCTAACATTCTATTGAGGTATTTCTGATAAGCACTCAGTCCTTCCTAAAATTTAGCATTATGCTCAATTGATCACAAACAGTTGATCAAAAATATTATTACAGATAAGCACAATGATCAGATAAAAATTGATCAAGATATTTGACTTTAAGCACAATCAATAAGGAATGATGCGATAACGATCAGATTATTCGGTATACATGAGAGAAATGAATGAAGATCTGTAAGAACGAGTTTACAGATTCTGATTAAAAAAAATGTATATCAATCAAGAAAAAAAATCAGAAAAATCAACATTTAAATACAAACGAGTGTATTATCACCGAAAATGATTTTATATATAAGAGACGTGATAATAACGGTTTGAAGAATAACTGAAACAGGTGTTGGAGTTATGTACGACGAGAAATTACGCAAGTAAAATCTCAGGAAATACATGTTCAGAACATGTACTCGTTTCAGAAAACAGTTCCATTTCCGAAAACATTTATTCAAAATTTCTAGAGACTCCCCCTAGAAAAAAGATTTAAGTAATTTTCAATTTGACTCAAAAGAATAAAAAAATAGAAACATTTTAAGCACGGGTTCTAAAATGAGTGTTGAGAAACCACTCTCGGTAAAGCACGGGTTCTGAACTGAGTTGTTCAGAAGCCTTATTTGGAATAAATTACAACTCCCCCTGCATTGGTGTATCACTGAAATGATATTCTGATCAGCACATAATTGACACACCCGCAAAACCAGATTAAGTAGATTTTGGTACCCAAATGAATTTGGGTCCTATTATGTTAGTATCGGGTTGGGGTATGTTGTAACTTCCAAACCATTTAGTTCTATATGATGTATTCTTTTTAGCACTGTGAACAGGATGATCAGGAATAAAATATGATTCGTACCAGTAATTGTGATCATACATGTTCTTACCTTTTGAACTGTTCTGATATCTGTTGTCTGTACTC
>NW_020202620.1:14761-21138 GCF_001531365.2 Cynara cardunculus var. scolymus
CTTGTAGTGTCCAGGAGTTTACCTTCTAACTCCTTCTGAAGCATTTCAAACTTTCTCTTCTGATTTATCAACTCTCGTTTCTCTTCATCTGAGCTGCTCTTGTCATTCTCTGAGGCGATGTCAAGCCACTTTTTGTTATTTGCAAGCTCTTTAGCAATTGCTGTATACTTCTTTGAAGTATTTCTTTTCTCAAAAGCAAATTGCCTCTTCTCTTCGTCTAAAGCCTTCTGCTTTAGATCAATGCTTTCAGATAATTTCTGTAATTTACTCTAACAGTCTTCGGAGATGTCTATCTTTTCTTTATCATTCTTGGCTCGTTCCAAGATGATCAGCTGCTCAAAATCCAAGATTTGTTTTAATAACATTTTAGCATTCAGTTCAAGAGAGTTTATCTTATTCTCATAAGATATACATTCAGCTCCAAACCGTTTCTCGAAATCAATAAATCTTTTCTTCTCTTTCTCAAATTCATTCCTTTCAACATTAAAATTCTTTTCCATTTTTAAAACCTTTTCTTTCTCTAGGTTCAGAAGCTTTCTTAGTTCAACCATGTCACTTTCAGATTTATCAGTTAAGACCTCTGACTCTTTACTATTTATCCCAAAAGAATTCCTTTCAGTTTTTAGCTCTTGAAGTTTATTGAACATGTCTTTATTAGCTTTACTCCAAATTCTCAAATCATCATCATAGTTTTTCCTCACTGAACTCAGAGTATTCTCAAGTTTATTAATTTTATCTATGAGGGTCTGTTTGGTACGTTGGACAGGGTGGGACAGGACAGAACACAATTGTCCTATGTTTGGTGTGGTTTTATATGTGACTGACTAGAACTAACTAGAACAAGGGTGGGACACGGTAGTCCACCCTTTACCCCCTAGAACTAAATAGAACAAGAAAAAAATTACCACTTTACCCTCAAAAACTTGATACGCATATTGTGCCTTCTTCCCCTTCACAGTGTCGCCTCCATCGCTTCCACTGTCTCCTTCATCAATCGGTCTCTCATCTCCTCCATCGCTTCCACCGTCTCCTTTCTCCATATTCTCAGGTAATCGATCTCTCCTCTCCTTCATAGTCCGCTCACCAGTTTGCTGTTTATACTCGATTTAGGAAAACTCATAGAAGAACTCGACAGTATATATGTTTGCTGTTTCTACTCGACAATATCGACTGCTGTTTCTACTCGATTTTGCATTTTGTTTGCTGTTTTCGCAAATTTTAAATCAAACCCTAACCTCTCCAATTCTCGATTTTTTTTGACGATCCTTTCTCGATTTATGTGAACAAGTGGAATGGGAGGTTTTTCTAACTCTAATCGGCGGTCACCTTATTTCTTTCAGGTAGGTATATCTGCATCTGTGTTCCGTGACTCTGTTTTTTTTTTTAACTTTGATTATGATTTATTGTTTATGTGGAAATTGGAATGGGAGGTTGATTTATGTGAACAAGTGGGTAGAGGTTACTGACTTTGATTTATGCTATATCGAGTATAGTTGTTTGGATTTTGATGAGTTCATGTTGAAGGATTTTAGATGTTGGTTTGGGTACCCAATTGTAAGCTTCGTGTTCTCAGTTTCTTGGTTCACTCTCGTAAATTATCGTTTAGCATATGTTTGCTATTTATACTCGATTGCTGTATCGATTGCTGTTTTGTATTGATTTTGTATCGATTGCTGTTTTCAATCGATTTTGCTACTGATTTATGTTTGTTTGGATCGATTGCTGTTTTCAATCGATTTGTTTCGATTATTTAGTGAAAAAAAATACTAAACAGCTCACTGGGGGTAAGTTGGTCATTTTAACCTGTCTGTCCGGTCCTGTCCTATCTTACCAAACGCTGAACACCTGTCCTGTCCTGTGTCCTGTCCTGTCCTGTGTCCTGTCCTGTCCTGTCCTGTCTGCGTACCAAACGCACCCTGAAATCATTCTCAACTTTTTCCAATGCTACTTTATGATCTTGATGTAAATTAGCAATAAGTTCTACATTATCATGATTCTCGTAGAACATATTAATATATTTCTCTTTATAGCTCTCTATGCTCTTTTCCAACTTGCAAATCTGAGCTCTCATCACTTTATTCTCCTCTTCAAGAATATCTGCCATTTTAGACTAAAATAAGATTGATCAGATATAGGATCTATGCAGTTCAAGAAAAATGATCAAAGAAATACAATTTAAAAAATCACACAATTCCTGGAAAAAAAATCAACCTTAAACAAAAATTGACCTAAAATTCTTAAAGAATAAACCTAAAATCACTCAAAAACTATGACTTAATATGCTCAAAAACACTACCTTAATATGATGAAGACTATGAAATAAAGTCTGCAATCAAATCAGGATGAAAATCCCTCACTAACTAAACAGTCCCTCAAGTTCACTAAGAACTCAACATATATTCACCACCACCACAAATCTTGGTTACGGCCCAAAACTCAACAAAAAACTCAAAACTCAAGTTAACTCAAAATTCAAAACTGTGCAAGTTAACTTGCTTACAGCCCACTCATCACAAACCTTAAATTGTTTAAAACTTGAATCTACACACTGCCTAAATCAATTACTAGATAAACTGCTCAAAATCACTCTATAAATCACTCAAAACGCAGTCTTATCCGCTCAAGAGAATGAACTAAATCAGCCTAAACTGATCACTAAACAGTCTCTAATTCACTCACTAACAGCTTCACAAGCCCACTCAAAGCAAGATGAAGTCCGCTCAACCTATGGAGGTATAACACTCACAAAGAAGTGTAAATCGCTCACTTAGTGATCTTAAACCGCTCAATGCAAGGTGTTAAACCGTTCACTGCATGAAGAAATTGCTTACTGCATGGTTTAGTCCTCTCACTGCATGAAGATTATCCACTCAAGAGGTATATTAAATCGGTCAAGGATAAACTCCTAATCCGCTCAACAAACAATCTAAATCGATCAAGACTAAACTCTTAAGCCGTTCAACAAATAGTCTTTTAACAGCTCAATGCAATGCTCCTTATCAGGTCAAGGCAAATCCTTAGTTGCTCAAGGCTAACGTTAAACCGCTCAAGACTAAGCTTAATCCAGTCAAATCACAGCATAACTCGCTCAACACATGCTGCTCAACACTAAATTGCTCAAAACAATGTATCAATTCACTCACTGCATGAAGTCTAAGACGTTCAACCTACTGTCTAAATAGCTCAAGGGAAGTCAGATAACTAGCTAAACCGCTCAAGACTAAGATTAATCCGGTTAAGCTACTTCCTAAATCGCATAACACAAGGATATAAATCGCACAAATCATGAATTAAATCGCACACTGTATGCTGTAAATCGCACACTGCATGCTTAAATCGGTCACCTCTGGTTCTAAATCGCTCACCACACAGCAGTAGTAAAACACAACAACACTTATTGCATGATCTTAAGTCCTCTCACTGCATGGAACTTAAACTGGTCAAAATCTCTCAAGTCTAAAATAAATCGCTCAGGACAAGATCTTAAATCGCTTAAGAGGTGAATCTAAATCGCACAAAGCATGAGCTTACTACTCTCACAGTCCGCTCACTGTTTACTCACATACCGCTCACAATATATGAAATAGTCCGGTCACCACTGCATGAACATCACTCATACTATGATGATTAAAATGGCAATGGCTCCTCCTACCATCAGCTTCATCCGAAGACTCTGCAATCACATCTTCCTTCGTAGTTGCCTTTCCTGCCTTTGGAAGCTGTCCACAGCTGTCAAAAGGAGCTAAACACATCAGATGCTATAGTCCAAAGCAGTTTTAAAAACAATCAAGACTGAATATTATCCGGTCACTGCATGAAGGTAAATCGCACAAAGATCAAGAATGAAATCTGATCAAAGTACAATTTCTGATGGAGAATAAGATTTAGTACGCAGTACAAATATCACAAATATGTTTCTTTTATTTATCCTTTTACCACACCCACAAAGTTAGGATACAATAGGATATTTATACATACCCAACCGGTACAACACCTTCCAACCGGTGGGAAAATAACTGCTGTCTATAACTAATAATAACTGCACATAAATAATGATCTAGCTTAATCAATTTTAACACACCCCCATAAGCTAGACACATGCCATCCCAAGTTCCTTCTTCAACCTTTCAAAGTTACCCACTTTCAGCGCTTTTGTAAACATGTCAGCAACCTGATCTTTAGTTCCACAGAAATTTACTTCAATCTCGTTATTCTTCACAAGTTCCCTTATGAAGTGGTATTTAATTCTGATGTGTTTACTTYTGCCATGAAAGACGGGGTTTCTGGTAAGAGCAATTGCAGAACGATTATCACACATAATCTTAGTTGCTGAATCTTGTTTCATTCCCAAATCAGATAAGATCTCCCTTAGCCACAAGGCTTGACACCCGGCCATAGATAAAGCGATGTATTCAGCCTCGGATGATGATAAAGCAACCACTTTCTGTTTCTTTGCTTGCCAAGAGATGGCTCCCGATCCAATACTAAAAACGTATCCTGCAGTGCTTTTGCTATCGTCCAGATTACTTCCGAAGTCACTATCACAATAACCTTGAAGTACAGCATGTTTAGTCTTTGTATACATAATGCCATGAACCAACGTACCTTTTACAAATCGCAGAATCTTCTTAGCAGCTTCCCAATGACACTTCTTGGGCGTTTCCATATATCTACTAATGACACTAACAGCAAACGTTATGTCCGGTCGAGTAGCAGTTAAGTACATGAGACTACCCACCACACTTCGATAAAGCGTTGAATCCACATACTCATCATTTGAATCCTTAGACAATTTCAGTCCGAATTCCATAGGAATACTTGAAACATCTGCCTCCTTCATGTTGAATTTTTCCAGCAACTCTCTAGCATATTTTTGTTGAGAGATAGATATTCTACCTTCTTCTTGTTTAACCTCAATTCCCAGGAAATAGTGAAGAAGGCCTAAATCCGTCATCTCAAATTCTGTCTTCATGGAATCCTTGAATGATATTATCATGTCATGAGAGCTACTCGTAAACACYAGGTCGTCAACGTAAATGCAGACTATAATCAGTTTTCCTTTCAAATCCTTTATAAAGAGTGTGTGCTCGTAAGTACACTTCTTAAACCCATTATCCACAAAATATTTTTCAATTCGACTGTACCAAGCCCGGGGGGCTTGTTTCAGCCCATACAAGGCTCTCTTTAAGTGACATACCTTCCTTTCGCTACCTTTCATGACGTATCCTTGAGGCTGATCTATATAGACATCCTCTTCCAGAAAACCGTTCAAAAATGCCGATTTAACGTCCATTTGATGAACATGCCATCCTTTATATGCGGCAAGAGCTAAGACCAATCTGATTGTTTCTAGTCTGATCACTGGAGCAAAAACATCTTGGTAATCGATTCGAAAATGTTGTTTGTAACCCTTCACAACCAACCTTGCTTTGAGCTTATCTACTTCCCCTTTTTCATTCAATTTCGTTTTGTAGATCCACTTCACGCCAATGGATTTATGTCCCTCAGGTAAGTCCACCAATTCCCATGTATCGTTTCTAATTATTGCACTAATCTCTTCATCCATGGCTTTCTTCCATCTGCTGTCAGTAATAGCATCTTCGAAACATACAGGATAAGCATCAGCAAATAAGACAAAATCGGCAACATCATCAAGATCTAATCTTTGAGTATTTTCATACAAGTCCCTCAGACTTCTATATTTCTTTGGTGGTGTATTAGATGGGGTTGATGATTGAGGACTTGGAGCATTATCCTCGTTAGTGTTGAGAGGAGAGGTGTTAGTGTTGTCTTAAATACCTTCATCGTTACCGTGTGCTTCAATATCATGAACCTGGGAATTGTCTTCACTCATCTCCACGTTTACACCATTTTTATCCACAATGGGTCCCGTCCAACCTTTATCTTCTACAAACTTAACATCACGACTTATAACAACCTTCCCAGAAATGGGGTTATATAGCTTATATGCTTTTGATTGTTCGCTATATCCTACAAATATTGTTTTTTCAGAACGATCATCTAGTTTACCTCTTCTCTGCTCAGGAATATGAGMATATGCCAGGCATCCAAAAATCCGAAGGTGACCCACACCAGGTTTGTGCCCACACCATGCTTCTTGRGGTGTAAGATTTTGAAGTGCTTTAGTAGACGCTCTATTCATRAGATAWRCAGCACATGCTACTGCCTCAGCCYAGAACATGTCAGSCAAAYTTTTGTGTTTAAGCATACTCCTGRCCATTTCTAGAAGATACCGATTTTTTCTCTCAGCAACCCCGTTTTGCTGAGGGGTATATCTGGTCGTTAACTGATGATGTATACCGTTCTTGACAAGAAAGTTCTGAAAATGGATCGCATTGAACTCACCTCCACGATCC
>NW_020202620.1:22493-30171 GCF_001531365.2 Cynara cardunculus var. scolymus
TGTAGGCGTACCACTTTTACCCTTTCTTCTCCACGATAGGCCTTCTGAAGAGTATCCCATGCTTCTTTGGACGTTGTTGCTGTTGAGATTCTTTCGAAAACGTTCTCGTCTACTGCTTGGAATATGAAAAATAACGCCTTACTATCTTTCTTTCTGTTTTCTTTATCTTCCAGAATCTGCTGGGGAGTTGTTCCATCGGTTTGTACCCATTCCTTATACCCGTTTTCTACCAGTGTCCAAAGGTCTTGTGATTTGTAAAGAACCTTCATCTGGATATGCCATTGATGGTAGTTTCTTCCAGTCAGTTTTGGTAATTGGGGTTGAATACCACTGTTGATGTTTGAAGCCATGYGAGTCAAGGCTCTGATACCATTTGATGGAGAATAAGATTTAGTACGCAGTACAAATATCACAAATATGTTTCTTTTATTTATCCTTTTACCACACCCACAAAGTTAGGATACAATAGGATATTTATACATACCTAACCGGTACAACACCTTCCAACCGGTGGGAAAATAACTGCTGTCTATAGCTAATAATAACTGCACATAAATAATGATCTAGCTTAATCAATTTTAACAATTTCTATTATCCGGTCACAACATGCATTAAAAAACTAACAGACTAGACCTTTATCCAGTCAAAACAGTTGTTCTACAACCTGTAAAAAAACAACTTAAATCGCTCAAGAAGTCCGGTCAAAAGGTAATCAAATTCGCTTGAACCTTGAGATGGACTAAGGTTGTTTACAGTAGAAAATTTTCTGCTCACTGAGTTTACTGCATGAAAAAAAAACAGTCAACACATAGACAATTTACAGCTATAAATCACACAGTTGTAAATTTTTATAAACCGCTTGTCAAAACACAGCTATTCTCTATAGGACAACAACAACTTATCCGCTCAATGCATTCTATATATCCGGTCACTTGAAAACTACACGTCTTCTTAAGAAAAACAGCTTCTTAACCGGTCAATAAACAGCTGTAAAAAAATTGGTTTCTATCCACACAAATGCTTTTATCCACTGGTTAAATCGCTCATTTGATATCCGAATGCGGTCAATTCTCGCTCAAGAAATGTCCAAATTCGCTCAAAAACAACTTCCGATTTCCATTTGCACAAACTTCTAAAAACAGTCATTTAAAGACCAGTTACTTCAAGGTTGTTAAACAGGTTAACTCTATTAACCGATCAATACGACTTCTTCTCAAATAGAAAGCTAAATCGCTCAGAAATCTGGTTAAGGGTTGATTGAATTTGTTTGAAACAGCTTGTTTGTTGACCGAATTCGCTTTAGACTAGAACTTGATCCGCTCAGGAGGTGATCAATAATGAGATTAATCGCTCAAATCATGTTTCCCATATCCTCTCAACACTATCTGCTAACTAAGATCAAATCATCAAACAAACACAAATTTAACAAAAAGTTATCCAATCATTGGATCAATCTTTACTTTTTTGACGAACTTTCACATGAACGTGAAGAACATAAAAAAATTATAAACTCTTCAAATCTCTGATATCAATGATCAAAATGCAAAATCAAAGAAATAACAATGAATCATTATGTTAAAACACACACATCGATCATCATTTTAACAATCAAATGTCCATGAATGAAAGATTTAAGAAGATTTTAAGAAGAACAGTTAAGAACATTCAAGAATATAAAATCATGAATTTCCATAAATTTCAGCAATTCTTGATGATTTCTTCAAACAAATTTCTTGCAAACGCGCTCTGATACCAATTGTGAGTCCACAATCAATCAATCTTCAATAAAGCTTCAATAACAATGGCAAATCTGATAATATCTATAGAAATATCATAGAGATGGAGAAGAGAGAAATAGTCAACATTCAAAGTCTGATCAACTCTTCTATTACGTATTATGAATTTACAATGAGCATCCTTTTCTACAATTACAAGATCTCACCCTATTTATATTGTCAAACAACTAAACAAGGTTAAAGTCAAACTTCTATAAGAAAAGTTAAACACGATTACTTTTATACAATTATAGACAATTTTATCTTTCAAGACGAATACAATTTTACACAGAATTTCATTCCTAACATTCATCTTCATCGATCAACACTTCACAGCTCTAAATCGCTCATCTCATCAAGCTACTTCATCCGATTTCTATCTACATCGGTCAATATATTCTAAATCGCACACCATAGTGAACCTTAATCGCTCAAAGGGTTTAATCGATTATCATTCTTGATCAGATTACTATAAATTGCTCGTGGCTTGATCGGATTACTATAAATCGCTCGTGGCTTGATCGGATTACTATAAATCGCTCAAGTGGTTTGATCGGATTCCTCTACATCGCTCCTAGTTTCACCCGGTTTAGGACTTAGCCTATTCTACATTGCTCAAGATTTTAGGCGGACTAGAGTAAATCGCTCACAGCCTTCATTTCACAATCGACTTCTTAAATCGCTTATCTTCTCCGAATTACTATACCGCTCAACATCACACAGGTTTCAAGTGGAATTGGTTTTCATCGCTCAATGATCTGACCGGATTCAAAATAAATTGTTCACAAGGTTCATCGGTTCAAGACACTGCCTTTGTCGCACTACTGTTTTTAACTTAAATCGACTGTCCTTTGTTCAACTTTTCACTAAATCGATCATCGCACAGCCGGGTTCAAGGCTGCTTCGATCCAAATCAGTTTAGTTTTCACACTTCTTCGTTCAGACAGTGGTTGATTTAAGTTGGGTTCAATATAAGATCAAAGGGGAGATTTAGGCTTACACTCGCGGTTTTGGCTCTAGCTTTGTGAAACTCAGGTTGTCCTTTGAATAAGTTGAGAAATTTTGAGGAGCATAAAACTATAGCAGCTGTTGGTAATGAAGCTGGTGGTAATCTGGTGAGTAATGTTAGTGATGGTAAGCTAAGGAGGAGAACATGCTATGAATGTGGTGAAAGGGGTCATCTATCATCATTATGCCTAAAGAAACAAGCAGCTGTAAGTGGTTTTGCAGTCATCTAATTCGATGGAGGAAGTTTATGGAACCGGATGTGATTGAAGATTAAGATTCCGAGTCTTTGAAGGAGAATTTTAGGAGGTTTTATCAGCCAGTGAACTACTCACGGTGTGGAGAAGCTCAATCTTAATCTTGCAAAAATTAAAGGGACTCCCCCAATTTAGCAAATGGAAGTATTCTGTCATCTGAGCTTGTACTTTCAACTTCTCAGTTGAGGAATATTTCTTCCAATGATCACTAGCAAGTGTTGAGTCCGCTAACACTGACAAGGATAACAAGACTATAATGAGAATGAAACCAGATGGGATGCTAAGCTATTGAAACTAAGATGGGCCTAAAACAGTTGGGTTTGAGCGATTTGCAACCAAAAACACAAAAAACAAAATATTAACCAAAAAAAAGATTAAAACACTGAGTTTTTTGAAAAAAAATTCAAGAATACAAAAAAACTTAAAACACAAAAACGATTAAATCTTGAAAAAGAAATGATCAAACCATAAAAATTTGTGAATAACAAAGATTCACATTGAAATTCCGCACAGATTGATCACGGTTTTAACACAAAAAACACAAAATTTTCCAAAATTTTTGGATCAATCTTAGAAAAAAAAAATAAGAACACGAAGAATATTCAGAAGAACACATAAAATTTCAGAAAAAAATCTTCAAATCTTGATTTCTTCTCCTGATTTCGAGCAAATCCTACTCTGATACCAATTAATAGTCCTGATGATGATAAATCTTCAATAAAACTCAAGAATCCAAGGTAGATCTATGATTTAACATTAAGAACATGAGATAAAGGTTGAGAGAGAAAGTCAAATATTCAATCTTGGTCAAACTCTCTATTACGTAAACTGGATATTACAATAAGGCTCACTACAAGATTTACACTGAACAAATCTATTTATAGGGTCAAACTATTAACCCTTCAAAGTCAAAAGTCAAACAAACAGGAAAGTCAAACACGATGACTTATACAATTATAGAAAAAATTATCTTTCAAGACGAATACAATTTAACACTGAATATCAGTCCTAACAATATATATATATAAGATCGTGTAGGAAATCCAAATATCATAGGAAGCGTAGGAAGTCACCATGACTCCGGATGAAATGGATTCGAAGATCCAACGCCTCAAATGCATATGATGATAGTTTGGTAATTATGTGGAACTTCGATGGCAAAGGTGTAGGTGGACCACAAAGGTTAACAAAAGTTAACATGAAAACATTCAACCTTAACATATATTAACATAATTTAAAAACTATGAGCATTCATGAACATATGTCAATGTTCAATCTTGACATGTGTTAACAACTATGAACATAAGTACATACTATACAACCTTAGCATGTGTTAACATTTATACCCTAATATATGTTAACAGGCAATGTTAACATGTCTTAACATGAAAAACAATGAACATTAACATACCTTAAGGTGAAGAATAATGAAAATTAACAAACCTTAACATGCAAAACATTGAATGTTAATGTACACTAACATACATGACCCATGAATATTAACATGCCTTAAATTATGTTAACGCACCAAAACCAAGAAATGTTAACATACATTAACAAAGTGAACCCAACAACGTAGATGCAGGGTCAAATGACCAATCTACCCTCGATTGGCCTCAACGATGTGTAACACGGCTCACAAATTGATCTTGTTTGTGTATATGCTCAAGAACAATCATAGGATGATTCTGTTTGGACATTGTGTCATGGTATTTATTAAATGAAAGGCATTGCCCAATAATTATGTTTATGTATTATTATGTGTTATATTTGAATGTAATAATAACCTTTTAATAATGTATTCTTAAATGTCTCTAGTCAAACACTAATTCGGATTTAGTTTAAATTAGTATAGTATGACTAGTTTGTGTATTGGACGTGATTCCCTATGAGAACGTTTCATTGCAAGTCATATGAGTGTCGTAGATGTTTCTCATTTGGTCTTTACATATAATCCTTTGACTTAGATCATGGAGTTTGTTCTATATGAGTCGTGTACTTTTAACTACAAATTCTAATTGTTCCATGACTGGGTGATAGAATGGTTGTTGGGTATGTCATGTATCACTTCGTAGTACTAGCATGGATCAAGATAAGATTTGTTTCTCTTGGCTGACAAGAATGATATCTTCGGGCCCCTCAATTGAATAATATTGAGGAAGTGCATGCATGCTTAGGTAGTTTGTATAGCATGCTTAGATAGTTTGCATAGAATATTGGCATCTCCCTTATCAGTATATTAAAAAATCTAGAAACCAAAGATTGGACATAACAAGGATGACACATCCATGCCTCATGTTTAATTTGGATATCAAGGATGAATCAACATAAATGTGTATAGTGATAATGATCATTCAGTTTGCTGAGTAGATGAATCACCAAACTTTATTATTTAGGTAATGATGATATATTGTTAGACGTGGCTCTTCGTTTATTATTATGAATAGGATTTATAATAATTCTCAACATGACAAACTCTCAATGAGTCATACACATAAACTTTATATCTGAATAGGGAGAATATGCAATTAAAGTGTATAATTGTTATATCTGATTTTCTGATAATATAACCAGATAATAAGCTAGCTTGTTTGAAGATTGGAATAGAAAGGACAAGTAGTGACTTGTCAAATATAATTGGAAAGTGTCAAAGAACTCCTAAAAATTACTCCAACTAGAGTTTCAATAAGCTAGCTTATGTCTATCCAGACATGTATTTTAAAAAATAAGCTAACTTATGTTTGCCAAACAATGCCTAAGTGTAAAAAGGAAAAAACATGTCTCTAGAAGATACGAGATCTTCTAAAAGGCGTGGACCACTCTGATAGGCATAAGGTAAATAATATTTGTTTATTATCCCACCATCATTACACTTGTATCTATAGAGACACATTGTGATACAATTGGAGACACTTTGTGATACAATGTAGTTGTTGGTTGCAAGAATTAATCATTCAACTCAATTCTTTCTCTATACATTTCGCAAGCTCTTCTTTCTTCTCATCCAAGGAGTTGGAGACCGTATCTAGCATTCGGGGAAGAAAGAAGACATCCTCTCTTGGCTTAGGAAGTCAATTATGATTAGAGAATTGGCATCGAAACCATTGAGGCAATGAGTTATGTCCATTGACTTAGATTCAGATACGACATCAAAGGGTTGCTGCTCGTTCTAGTAAAATTTTGAAACACACATCTTACTTTGTTTTGTACTGATTCTTGGAGAAATAAGGTTATTTTTCCTGAATATATGGCTCCCATATTCCAACAAATTTGTGCCCCCTCATGATTGATAACTCTCTATGCTTTCTATCAATCCTATAAAAATTCAAATTATTACGGATATTTTATAGGGAAAATTGCATTAGAATGGAACCAACACTATCTTGTTCTTTTGCACCTTCAACACCTTATATTTTTAGGTCTCATATCATAGTGAATGTCATTGCCATAGGTAGCCATATTCAATGACGAAGATAGCAATTGACACAGATCTAGACTGGGATCGTAGAACACAGATGGATGATGGGTGTATGGTTCTGATTGGATGATTATACTCCATAGAATGAAGATTATAGTATATGATTGAACAGAGAAGAATGGAAATAACTTATTATTTTTCTATTACAATCCCTAACCAGTCACTACACTCAACACCGGTATAGACCCTGGCCTGAAAAGAAAAATGACACTTATTTAAAAGATTCAAAGCTCTTTCATCTGTATATTGAGCAAAAGCACTAATTAGTGAATTTCAAACAATCAAATCCCTACCATCTACTTTTCCATTCACTTCATGTGGCTAGACTTAGGCTTGCAAACAAAAACCCCATTTCCACGATGGAGGTCAAAAAATTCATCATAAACAGGAAAAGAGGATGGGGAGGGTCACCAAGAAGAAGAACATGGAATAGATTGTAGTCGATAGAGGTATGGGTGCAATCGACGACAAAGGGAAAGAGATAAATAAATTTTTTTTCTTTAATGATATGCAATTTTAGTGGTAATGAAAAACAAAAAGTGCCATGTCACATTTTAGTGGCTCCAAGTCATCCTTTTTAAGCTCTTAAATTAAGTTTTTGAAAGTTAATATTTGAAATAGAAATCAACTTAAAGTTGGTTTCGCTTTAGTGAATTTACCCATATATATGATATATGATACTAGTTGTGTACATATCCATCCAATGTTGAATAATATAAATATTTTTGTAAATTGAAAATGAAGAATTACTACAATAACTCGTTAAAATAGAAACCCAAGTTTATGAAATATTATACTCTGTCGATAATTGACTTTTATTTAATTCTAATAATAATAATAATAAGTTAGTTTTTCTATATATACTAGTTGGATATCCGTGCAATGCGGCGGGATGTGAATGTTTTTTTGTAAATCAAAGGTATGACGTTTATGATCATTATAAACTTCAAATTTTATTACGGTTGATTGAGCGAAGATTTGGAAAGAGAATTGCACGATTAACGGATTTCCAAACACACATCAATTGTTATTCTTAGATTGTTTAATAATGATTTTCACTTAATGCAACTCATGATCAACAAAACGGAGATATAATCATCTAAAATAATATAAATCGACACATACAGAATATGAGAAGATACCACTTGAAGCATCCATATGTA
>NW_020202621.1:0-7408 GCF_001531365.2 Cynara cardunculus var. scolymus
TCTCTGTCATTTAAAATAAAACACCTGCAACCAAATACTCGAAAGAATTTGATATTAGGTATTCTTTTATTTATAATTTTGTATGGAGTTTTACCAAACCTTTTGTGTACAAGGGATCGGTTCTGGGTAAAACATGCAGTCGCCACAACTTCAACCCAAAGAAATAATGGAAGCTTAGAGCAAGTCAGGAGTGTACACGCCGCTTCCACCAAGGTTCTATTTTTCCGTTCAACAACACCATTTTGTTATGGTGTCCGGGCTGCTGAGAAAGTATGTGTGATACCATGGGATTCTAAGAATGAGCCGAGAATATTGTTCTTGAATTCAGTTCCATTATCAATTCTGATTTTCTAAACTGTCAGTTGTAGATTGATTTGAACAGTCTTCAAGAATGAAATAATTGTCTCAGCTGCTTCGTCTTTTGACCTCAGAAAATGAACCCATGTATATCTGGAATAGTCATCGACAATGACTAGCACATACTTCTTTCCATTTATACTTTGTACTCTCATAGGACTACAGAGATCCATACGGAGTAAATGAAGAGGACGTTCGGTATTGAACTCTGTTTTCGACTTGTGTGAAGCTTTCTTCAGTTTACTCAATTCGCATGTGCTGCACACATGGTCTTTATGAAACTTTAAGTCTGGAATTCCTTTAACCAAGTTGTCACAAACCAACTTGTTCAGGTTTTTAAAGTTGAGATGTGAAAGACGTCGATGCCACAGCAGATTTTGCTTTAAGGATGCCTTGAATATCAAGCAAACTTCAGTATCTACTTGTGTATTGGATAGGTCGATTGTGTAGAGGTTTGATCTTCTAACTCCAGCTAAAAGCTCCTTACCATCAGTAGTACGGATATTGAAACTGGTTAACTTTAAAACAAACTTCTAGATTTTTATTGCAGAATTGACTTATACTTAAAAGATTATGTCCAAGTCCTTCGACATACGACACTTTCTTTATCATTAAGTTTCCAGAAATTACGTCACCATATCCTAGGATAGGCGTGTATTGGTCACTACCAAATCTTACCGTTCCTCTAAAAGATTCAACATAATTAGATAAGAGTTCTTTTCTACCAGTCATGTGCTTAGAACATCCTGAGTCTAAGAACCACACATGCCGGTTTACCAGCACAATGAATCAATTGGGTTTTGGTACCCATTTTAGAATGGGTCCTTTCAGACCAGATTTGTTGGTGGTATACTGTATGTACCAAACCAACGCTCTTTGAAATTAATTTTCTTTGATAAAGCAGATAGAGCAGAATGCATAACATGATAAAGTTTAAAAGAAGTAACAGACATAAATATCTTATCCAATCTACACGGAGAACAATTGTTTTTGCTATTCTTGATATCAAACAATTCATTTACTGAATATCTGTGTACAGTATTATTCAATGTTGAATTATTTAATAAAGAATCAGCAAAACTTTTCTTCTTCTATTGATTCAATGATTTATCTTCATCTTTCACTTTCCACACCCTTTTAAACTTCAGTGCATTATCTGAAATAGAAGAAATAAAATTATTAGATTTAAATGAACGATGAATCTTTTGTTTATTTTTCTTTTCAGTAAGCTTCTTCTGTTTCCTCGAATTCTTTTTAGATTTATTCTTTTTATAATACCAATTCTCATAAACAGTTTTTTTATTGAAAGTCTTTTTAAAATATGAAGTTATTTCAGAATCTTCCGTCATTTCATGTTTAACTATAAAATCCTCATGACTAGGTAGTTTATTCGAGAAATCAAACTGAGAAATCTCTTCGTCTAAACAAGTATCTGAATTCAAGATATCAGAAAAAATTATTTCTTCATTTAAAACTTTTACATCTTTTGACTCTAAAGTGTCACTTAAAGATTTTGTACATGAAAAATATTCAGACTCAACTCGTTCCGGTTTAACTTTAGAATTTTCTAAATTTTCAATTTTATTTAGAAGTTCTTGTTTTTGTTTATTAAATGAAATCATTTCTTCATTTAAAATTTTCTCTAACTGAACCACTTGTTTTTCCAAAATTAATGTTGGTGTATAAGGTTTTGGTTCAGCAGGTTTAGATTCAAGCTCTGCTAGTGAATAGTTATAAAAATAATCTATTGAAAGTGCAGAGACTTGTGTTTTATAGCTTTTATTTAAATTTGTATAATCAAACGGAACTTGCATTTTGTCTTTTTTTTCTGTTAAAATATTCTTGTTCTTCGACTTCATTAGAAGATTTCATATATTTTATTTGAAAGTCGGGAACACAGTCAAGATATTCAAATTTATACAGAGTTGGGGTAAAATATAAAGCTTTTTCTAAACGATTTGGATTTTCATACCCTAACCCTTCCCGAGGATTAAAAAATCTTGTTTTAAAAGGCTTAGTAAAAACGTTTGATCAGTTTGCCCTCTCTTATATAACTTTTCTTCTTTAGCTTTCAGGGTTTCATTTAAAACTTTGATTTGTAACTCAAGCTTATTGATTTTAACAATTAACTCTTCATTCACCAATTCTAAAGATTTATATTTTTTCTTTCAATTAGACAATTCAGATTTTAAGATGTTGGATTTTTCATGAAAAGATTTTGATTCAGATAATAAAGATTGTACCCAATCAATAAAGCTGAGAAATTTATCTCTCCATTGGTTATAGTCTCCTCTGAAAAGAACTGGTGGCTTGGTATCAGTACCAATTGCCATCGCTTCTCAAGAACTCATTTTATCTAATTAAAATGATTTTGAATCTTTGGCAGTTCTAAATTTGATTAAAGGATTAAAATTCAGTAATATCTCAAAAAAATAGCACACAAGAAATTTACACACATTCAACACTTAGAAAATTTCAGCACTTAGACTTATCTTGATTAGAAGTCGGGGCAAGCTTGTCCGGATTGGGAGTCCGGACAATTAAGTTTGTCAAAATACAACAAATCGCACAGGTTATCCAGATTAGATATCCGGACAAAGCACTTAGTTAAATATTCACAAAAAATACAATTCGATCGATTTACAAAAAGTCAACCAATCAACACAATTAATCCGATCAAAGCAGTATACGATTTAAGAAAGTCAAACAATCAATCCGATCAACTAACAATGTCAAACTATGCAAATCGCTTGACAGTCAGAGTCAAAATCCGCACAAGTATAGTCAAAATCAAAATCCGCTCATTAAATCGCACAATTCACAATATGATCAATATTAAATCGAACACAATATCAAACGGATAACTACTAAATCGCAGACTATATCAATTGATTTATCTCTAAATCGCACAATGTATCAAGAGGTTTAACTCTAAATCGCACACAGTGTTACCCGGATTACCACTAAATTGTCACACCCCGCTAAAGCGGAATCACGAGATGTAACAGGCAAGCGGGTCATAGCAACAATTTATAAATAACACCATTTCAAGTTGTTCAAAAACAGAACAATTCATCGACATAACAAGAGTTTGAATTTACACAACGTTCATCATTTACATCAAAAACTTGACTTAATCGATCTTGGCCCAGGTATGCTCCCTTAAAATCCAAACCACTCACTTAGAACCTGAAAAGCATGGAACAAAAACAAGGTCAACTACAAAGAGTTGGTGAGTGCACAAAAACATTTCAATGCATAAACCAAGAAATAGCACACTTATGCGAAATTCTTTGCACTTAATAAATGTAAATCCCTCGCGATGTAACACTTGAGACGCTACTGAGCCTTACCTGAMCAATRTGCCCCATTAATTTTCGAACAACCAGAAGTAGCCCGTTCACTACTYHGGTCCCACGGTTCGATAAAGCACTAATTCAGCGGTGGTCCAAATTCCACACGATTAGGCTAGAAAACATAGGTAATTGTGCACCCCTTTATGGGTGGGACTGTCAACACAATAGTGGCTATCCACAATACCACGGCCCGGGAATGTACCCGAGTTAACAAGTAGCGTGTACGGACGGGGACTTTTATTTGGAAACATATACTCTCAAGCGCATCAATTTAGCATTTATTCTAAGTGCAGAAACAGTTATCAAAACCAAACATAATGAACCCAACTAAGCAGTTCCTTAGCCCAAGAGGTTCCAAGTAAAACTTGACTAAGCAGTTGCTTAGCCCAAGATGTTCCAATTAATGCATCGACTAAACAGTTCTTTAGTCACAAGTATTATAAAACATAAACATGCAAAGTTTGCTCAATATCATGTTTTTCCCCCATAAAACATATAAAAAGCATTAAAAGTGGGGCCGTGAAAACTCACAAGTTTGGCGAATATCTGTGTATTTCCTCTAGGGACTTGCTATGCTTGCTCGAACCTCCTGACAGACCAACCAGCGCTATATTAACTTAATGGTTTTCCTTGGCTAAGGTAGAGCAAAGTTGATCTAAATGCAAAGCCACCAAGTGTTTTTACAAAATAAAGCCGATTTAATTATTTATTAAAAAGGAACCTTCCAAAAATCCAAGTAATGACATCATTAAATGTCATCCCAAAACAAATGATGGCAACCGCCAATTACCAAAACCAAGAGATTTTGAGTGGRTTTAACACTCTTTTCAAGAGTAATCCACAATTCTTGAGCCACACGCCTTCAACACTGATTGCATGCAGCTTAAAATTTCCAAGAATTAAAAATCTAACACAAAACCATCATCAACAAACAACTTCCAGAAAATAAAGTAAGTTCCGATTTCAACAAGTTTTCAAAGGGATAAATCCGATTAGAGTTGCATGCAAGACCTATCATCCGAAAATGTGAYCAGACCTCTCATGCAAGGAATTTCTCTTTCTTTCTTGGAGATTTAAAGAACTTGGGTCACAGGTTATCGTCCCCAACGAAGACACAGGTGGGTCATTGATGAATAATCACTTCTTCTTTAAATCCCGAATATAGCCAAAAAGTCGAGTAGGGAGGAAGATAAAGATTTCAGACATCAAAAAGGGAAGTAAATAACTTTAAACATACCTTTTCTTGACTACAAATTAGTCTCAAGAATAGCGGAAATCTTGAGTTTTGCGTGAAGATGGAATCGGTTGGAAAGTGATGGAATTAGAGAGAGAGAGAGATGAAATGGCTGGAAATTTGGAAAGTGAAGAGCTTTCAAAAGGGAAGGGGGTATTTATATGTGGATTAAATAAAAAAAGAATGGGCTGACCTCTAAAAGGCCCAAGCCCAAATAAGACTTTTATTTAAAAGACCCCAATAAATACAATAAAACATTTTTTACAAAAGATTTAAAACACCATTCTTTAAATTAATTGGCAAATAAATATAAGATGGGACTTTGAAAACTTTAAATTTTTAAATAGGACGGAACTTAAAAATTATCGTCTTTATTTTATGTGAAATACTTCAAGACTATTTGGCATTGCGTAAATTAGCTTTGTTAGCTACCCGCCAAGATGCGATCTAACGAACTAATCTTAGGAATTAAACAAGATTATCTCTAATTATCGAAGCTAAATCCTGGAAAGACTTAGTTCTGAATAAAGATTTTGAAATAAAGTACTAACCAGAAATCCCACAATGCAGAGTTGTCACAGTCTCCCCAAGCCAGAAAAATTTCGTCCCGAAATTTAATTGTCAAGATTAAAGTTGTGGCTGTCCTTTAAAACAGGTGGGGATACTTGGTTTTCATGGAATCTTCCCTTTCCCATGTGTACTCAAGTCCATGCCTCGAGTTCCAATGAACTTTTACTATGGGGATTCTGTTACGCTTCAACTGCTTAACTTCCCTATCCAAGATCTCTATGGGTTTTTCAACAAAATAAATGCAGTTGATCGTTAACCTGCACATCTTCTAGTGTCATTACTTGAGTTTCATCTGTCAGGCATCTTTTGAGATTCGATACATGGAATGTATCATGAATAGTGCTTAACTCCGGGGGCAAATCTAGCTTATATGTCACTGGTCCAATTCTTTCTGCTATTACGAAAGGGCCAATATAACGAAGGCCCAACCTGCCTCTCTTTCCAAAACGCATCACTCCTTTCCATGGTGCAACCTTTAAGAAAACTTTATCGCCCTTTTGGAATTCTAATGGTCTCCTTCGATTGTCAGCATAGCTTTTCTGACGATCCCTTGCAGCCTTGAGTCGATTTTTGTTTACTACAATCTTATCAGTGGTCTCTTGGATAACGTCGGGTCCAGTTAACTGTTTATCGCCAATTTCTAACCAACACAATGGAGATCTGCACTTGCGTCCATTCAAAGCTTCATAAGGCGCACATTGTATGCTGGTATGGTAGCTGTTATTGTAGGCAAATTCCACTAATGGAAGATGTGTGTCCCAACTTCCACCAAAATCTATAACACAGGCTCGTAACATGTCTTCCAGGGTTTGTATTGTTCTTTCGGTTTGTCCATCTGTCTGAGGGTGATACGAAGTGCTTAGGTCCAGACGAGTACCCAACCCTTGCTGGAGTGACTGCCAAAACCTTGACGTAAAATGGCTGTCTCTATCTGATAGAATGGAGATAGGTACCCCATGTTTGGCGACAATTTCATTTATATATATCTGAGCTAACTTCTCCATCTTATAATCTTCTCGGACTAGCAAGAAATGAGCAGATTTTGTTAGTCGATCTACAATTACCCAAATGGCATCATGCCCTTTTCCTGATCAGGGTAACTTAGTTATGAAGTCCATCGATATCTGCTCCCATTTCCATTGAGGGATTTCGGGCTGTTGGAGTAGGCCAGAAGGTTTCTGGTGTTCAGCCTTGACTATTGCACAAGTTAAACACTTACTTATATACAGTGCAATATTTTTCTTCATTCCATGCCACCAGTAGTATGCTCTTAAATCCTTATACATTTTGTCTGCTCCTGGATGGATCGAATATTTTGATCGATGAGCTTCGTCCAAAATAGTTGGCCTAAGATTGCTAATCTTAGGTATCCAAACCCTGTTTCCTAAATAATAAGCTCCATCAGACTCTGTTTGAAATTTGGACTCCATATCATGCAAAATTTCATTCTTCAAGTTCTCCCTTCTTAAAGCTTCTTTTTGATCCTCTAGGATTTGGGCCTTCAAACTGGTATTCACCAAGATTCCCAAAGCTTGCACCCTTATTGGCTTTATACCTTCCTTCCGGCTCAAAGCATCGGCCACAACATTGGCTTTACCTGGATGGTATTTGATCTCACAATCATAATCACTAAGCAATTCAACCCATCTTCTTTGCCTCATATTCAACATTTTCTGATTGAGGATGTGTTGAAGGCTTTTATGATCAGTGTAGATGGTGCATTTTGTGCCATAGAGATAGTGCCTCCATATCTTCAGTGCAAATACCACTGCTCCCAACCCAAGGTCGTGCGTAGTATAATTCCTTTCATGCACTTTCAGTTGTCTCGAGGCATAGGCAATGACTTTATCTTTCTGCATCAATACACAACCTAACCCTTGATGCGAAGCAT
>NW_020202621.1:8382-11291 GCF_001531365.2 Cynara cardunculus var. scolymus
TCACATGGGCCAGGTAAGCAGTGTAATTCTTCCTCAAATACTTCTGCATCTTCATGCAGGATACCAGCTTAAACATTCGGTCTAGCTTATCTCCCTGGACCACAATTGGCTCCATTCCCTCTTGAGGAATTCGAATAAGCTTTTCTGAACAAACAATATCAGCTTGATTTTTGGATAGCCAGTCCATTCCTACAATTACATCAAAACTTCCTAGTTCGATCGGTATAAGGTCTATACTAAAATCCTTATTAGCTAGGTTCATAGTGCAATTTAAAATTACGTTTCTAGCCTTGAATTCCTGGCCATTAGCAAACTCAATTACGAAGGCTTCTCTCAATTTCTGGGGTTTTAAGTTAATTCTCTGCTTAAAGTCTAGTGACACAAAACTTCTGTCCGCCCCAGAGTCAAATAAAATCGATACAAATTCATTATTCAGAGGAAACGTACCTGAAACTACATTGGGATCCTCTCTGGCTTCCCTGGCTCCCAATTCAAAAGCTCTCCCTCGAGCCTGACTTCCTGAATTACCCGCACTACTCTGTCGATTCTGGTTTGCATTTGCCTCTGTTTTTTGTTTTGGGCAATCATTCCTTATATGGTCTGGACTTCCACACTCATAGCATAAACGCTTCCGGCAGTCCTTTGCCATGTGACCCCCTAGACGACACCTCTGGCAGATGATACAATTCCCTCGATGTGGAAATTTGCACTTGTTGCATCTTTCTGCATCACCCTGCCTTACCACCTGTGATTGGGCTCCAAAATTCCTTGTCATTCTTCTGCTTCTATCGAATTTCCTTCCAACCCTTCAGTCTCCAAACTCCTCTATCTTTCGTTTTCCTTTGGCCAACCCTCCGGATCGCACAGCATTGTTCGTGAGTTTCGTGGCAATTTCTACCGCCTCTTGGATAGTCTTTGGATTAGCAGAGGTTATGTTCCCCCTAATTTCTGGAGACAATCCCCAAATGTACCTTTCAATTCGAACCTCCTCTGGTGTCACAAGGTGCGATACCAGGTTTGCCAATTCGTGAAATCTTGTTGTATACGCAGAAATATCGTCCCCTTTCATTTCGAGATTCCACAATTCCATTTCCAACTTTTGAAGTTCACTCTTTGGACAGTACTCGTCTTTTAGCAACTTCTTAAAATCCTCCCAGGGAATTCGGTTAGCCGCTTCTCGGCCTCTGGCTTGCACTAGTGTGTTCCACCAAGTGAGCGCCCTTCCTTGCAATAGGCATGCTGCGTGCTCTACTTTATTTCCTTCGGTGCATTTGCTAATGTGTAGAACGGATTCCACGCTTTCTAGCCACGATAGTAATCCTACCACTCCTTTGGTTCTATTAAATTCCTTGGGATTACAAGCTCTGAAAGTCTTATAAGTACATTCTCGCGGAGGTCTAGGTTCAGAGTTTGAAGTCTGGTTGGCATTCAGTCTAGCAGCCACTTGGCTGACTATATTGGGTAGTGCAGCGATAAGTTGGTCAAATACGAGTTGCGCTATATCGGGGTTCTCCTTTCTTGGCCGCATTTCTTTGGATCCTAATCAAAATGGAATTCGTAAGTTGATGGCAGAGCAAGGGTAATAGCATCCCAGATATTTCTATGGTACCCAATAGTGTTCTTCGTATGGAGGGTAAACAGTCATTATCAAAACCAAAATAGAGTAAACTCATTCTAACAATAAATTGACATAATAAGCATTCTTCAAAAGGTGCCATGCATTGAAATTGGATGATGAGAACAAAACAGGGTTTCTAGCAATCGGAACAAGAGTGAGTATCCTATTCTGAATTCTACTTCTAGAATAACATCCAACCTATAGCTATTCCTAATGCCAACATCATTATGCTACAAACAAACAACCACTTATACAACCTCCTAATTTCACGTCGGGTGGCAGCAGTAGCCTCTCTGTTCCTTATTAGGCTCTCATGATGTGCTTCCATTACATCGGACAAGTTGTTGAGGATGTGATGTTGATAACTCAGTCGAGTCTTGTGTACTTGTGTGTCCGCTGCAATCTTTCTTACCCACTCTCTTTTCGTTGGATTCATCCCTTGAGGGTAAGACGCAGGTATTCTAGTCACAATCTGAGTCATTCTGTTCCCTTCATGGGGTCGGGATGACTCCCCTGTGACATTCTGTGAATTCTCAAATGTCACCCTCTGTGGCAGTGGGACTCTCTTCTTGGGTGTGACCCTGGTTCTTGGACCGTGATAGGTTTGTGGCGGAATGTCAGGTACTGGCTCCGTCGGGKGTAGGTAGGACACTTGTGGTGTGTCAGCAGCACCACTTGAAGCCGTATCCTGGTCGTACGGGTCCACCTCTTCGTTGCGGTTCAAGTTCCTTCTGGAGCGACCGACTACGTATCCGAATTCGTCGACGGAATAATCTCTTGGATTATAAGACATTTTAGAGATCTGCGACATGAACAATCTTAATTACTAAGGTGCATCCTCTAGCATAAGCTTAGTGATTTAAATAGAAACTTCTAAATAAAACTAAGTCATGACAAGCAGACTATATCCTCTGGTTAATCCTCTAGTTATATTACCAGAGCTTCTGGTCGTGAGACCAGAGCTTCTGGTTGCACTAGAGTCCTTAGAAAAGGAATTCTTATTCTTCGTTTTTCTGATAATTCAATGGAACTTCATCCTATCAACAAATGTCGTAATCCTCATACTAGAAATATTTATATATCTTACCTTCATCGACCTAATGCACTTACCAGAGCTTCTGGTAGCAAGGCCAGAGCCTCTGGTTCTACTTGGTGCACTTACCAGGGCTTCTGGTTACGAGACCAGAGCCTCTGTTGCAATATCTATACTTAGAGAAATTCTAAGAAATCCTTCCATCGATCCTCTGGTTCTTCTATTCGCCCTTACCAGAGCTTCTGGTTGTGAGACCAG
>NW_020202621.1:12656-27198 GCF_001531365.2 Cynara cardunculus var. scolymus
GCCCGTTCACTACTTAGGTCCCACGGTTCGATAAAGCACTAATTCAGCGGTGGTCCAAATTCCACATGATTAGGCTAGAAAACATAGGTAATTGTGCACCCCTTTCTGGGTGGGACTGTCAACACAATAGCGGCTATCCACAATACCACGGCCCAGGAATGTACCCGAGTTAACAAGTAGAGTGTACGGACGGGGACTTTTATTTGGAAACATATACTCTCAAGCGCATCAATTTATCATTTATTCTAAGTGCAGAAACAGTTGTCAAAACCAAACATAATGAACCCGACTAAGCAGTTCCTTTAGCCCAAGAGGTTCCAAGTAAAACTTGACTAAGCAGTTCCTTAGCCCAAGAAGTTCCAATTAATGCATCGACTAAACAGTTCTTTACTCACAAGTATTATAAAACATAAACATGCAATGTTTGCTCAATATCATGCTCTTCCCCCATAAAACATATAAAAAGCATTAAAAGTGAGGCCGTGAAAACTCACAAGTTTGGCGAATATCCGTGTATTTCCTCTAGGGACTTGTTATGCTTGCTCGAACCTCCTGACAGACCAACCAGCACTATATTAACTTAATGGTTTTCCTTGGCTAAGCAAGGTTGATCTAAATGCAAAGCCACCAAGTGTTTTTACAAAATAAAGTTGATTTAATTATTTATTAAAAAGGAACCTTCCAAAAATCCAAGTAATGACATCATTAAATGTCATCCCAAAACAAATGATGGCAACCGCSAATTACCAAAACCAAGAGATTTTGAGTGGRTTTAACACTCTTTTCAAGARTAATCCACAATTCTTGAGCCACACGCCTTCAACACTGATTGCATGCAGCTTAAAATTTCCAAGAATTAAAAATCTAACACAAAACCATCATCAACAWACAACTTCCAGAAAATAAAGTAAGTTCCGATTTCAACAAGTTTTCAAAGGGATAAATCCGATTAGAGTTGCATGCAAGACCTATCATCCGAAAATGTGATCAGACCTCTCATGCAAGGAATTTCTCTTTCTTTCTTGGAGATTTAAAGAACTTGGGTCACAGGTTATCGTCCCCAACGAAGACACAGGTGGGTCTTTGATGAATAATCACTTCTTCTTTAAATCCCGAATATAGCCAAAAAGTCGAGTAGGGAGGAAGATAAAGATTTCAGACATCAAAAAGAGAAGTAAATAACTTTAAACATACCTTTTCTTGACTACGAATTATCGGCTTTATTTTATGTGAAATACTTCAACACTATTTGGCATTGCATAAACTAGCTTTGTTAGCTACCCGCCGAGATGCGATCTAACGAACTAATCTTAGGAATTAAACAAGATTATCTCTAATTATCGAAGCTAAATCCAGGAAAGACTTAGTTCTAAATAAAGATTTTGAAATAAAGTACTAACCGGAAATCCCACAATGCAGAGTAGTCACATAAATCGCACGCAGTGTTACCCGGATTACCACTAAATCGCACACAAAAATCACGAATTCTCTAAATCACAAATCGCACAAAGAGGTATACGATTTATCCTATATCGGTCAAAGAGTTATACGATTTACCTTCAATCAAAAACATAATTTTAACAACTTTTCACCAAAATTTTGGATCAAAACTCGAAAAGTTCTGAACTTTTTGAAGAAACAGAAATTTTTGTAAACTAAAAAATCTGTCAAAAATGGCTCAAAATCAATGATTAAAATGCAAAACAGTGTGAATCATAGATGTTCATAATGTAATCGCGATCTTCGTAAACCAAATTTTAACAATTAACACTCAAAAATGACGAGATTAGAGTAGAAAAATTGAAATCCGGTCAAGAACACGAAGAACTCAGCGATGAACAGTAATACAAATCCAGAAAATTGTGCGAAATTCCTTGAAAATCGTGTAATCCTTCAAAAAAATTGCTGCTCCTATGCTCTGATACCAATTGTGAATCCCAATTATCAATCAAATCAGATAATCTTCAAAGTAGAAATTGATAGAAGAGAGAGAATTTCACCAAGGCTTGAATGTATATTTCTTGAGAGAGAATTACAAAGTGATTAGCAAGACTAATTACAATTAAGCTTCTAAAAACTTATTTATAATAAAAAAGCATCAACACTAACTATTACAAAATGAGAGAAACAACTTGAATACAACATATTAGCACAATATTGAACCCAACAAACATGAGATAGTCCAGATGTTCCATTAGGCATAGATGTAACCGAGACAGTCTCTGAAATCTTACTTCACCTTCATAGTAAAGGAATACCACTTCTAACTCAGGTTTGAAGTGCACAGAGTGGGTGTATAAGGACCCTTCTCTGGCAGATCAAGATTCATCATAGAGATGGCTATACTCTCATGTTCCTTTAGAACCTCATCTAAGGAGAACCTTGTTTCATGTTTGTTCCTTAGGGATGTTACATCATTAGGACTGGAGCGTCTTTTCTTCTTTCCTCCCTTCTTCAAAGATGGCCTGTCAGGGACTGCAACATACCTGGACATCCTTTTAATGAGATCATTGATGATGTCTTCGATAATTGGCTTATGTCTGGACTTGGATCCCTAAATGGCTTATCTGATCTCCAGCCATTCGTTGTATCCATATTGACCAAGGTATGAAGGGTACTCGATTACGGCATCGAGATTGTCCCTGGTGATGAGCATTGAAAGAAGAGTTCCACCGTCTTTGGATCGTCCACTGCTGCTGACGCTCTTGATTGGGTGAGGATTGATTCTCTTTTTCTGCTTTGTTTTGACCCAGTGCTTGTCCCGCTCAGCCAGCTTCAGATTTTCTCGCGTTCAGCTTCTGCAAGAGAGTAGCTTAACTTGGGCTTGGACATCGTTCACCTTCTTTTTGGACTTTCTCTTTGGAAGAACCTTTTCAGCTAGTGACTTGGCCAGCTTTAGGCTGTCCTCGGTCTGCTTCTTCTGAAGCTCTAGCTCTTCTTCAACTCTTATTGCCTCGAGCCTTTCAACTTCAAAAAGAAAGTCAAACTCTCCACCACTAGAGGTACGAATAGGGATTTTTACTCTAGTCTGGTCGAGTAACTCCTTAAGCTGAGTCATCTACTGGTCGGTAGGAGCACTGGAAATAGGGTTCTCAGGGACCCATTCCAGTCGACCGCATGCACTAGAAGGAATTTGAAGTTGATACAACGAAATAACAACTACTTAAGAGGTAGACTCTTCAAATAAGGGTAGAGGGTTTTTGAATAATACCATCAGGTTCCCTTCTTCAGTGACACCTTTGCCTTTCGACTTAGAGTCCTGGTTCTTTGAAAGAGGAGACACTTCATCCCTTTGCTCCCCCTGGGATGCAGAATCTCTGAGGGCAACTCTTTTGGTGGCGGTTGTTGGACGTTGATACTGAATGGTGAAGTCATCTTCATCATCGTCGTCGTCATCACCATCGAGGTCACTGCCAGAGTCTGGAAGATCAGATTCATCACCTTCATCATCATCATTTTCATCATCTTCTTCCACATCACCAGCAACAGATCAAGAGGTGATGGGAAGGTCATCATCCCTAGGGATGGCATCAACTTTCTCAGCTATAACAGCTTCACCAGAGGTTGGGATAACATGGGAAATCTCAGCTTCAGCTTCAGTTCTAGGAGCTTTAGCTTCAGCTTCAGCGACATGGATTGCTGGAGTAGCAGATGGTCCAGTAGCATTGGACCTTATCTCCCTCTATCTGGCTAAGACTTTAGAGTATAGGCCAGAGAGTTCGTTCACGCGTTGATGCTGGTGAACAATCATCTCATCTAGTCGCGACAGAGCGCTGCCTAGGTTTGTCGTTGTTTTACGCATCTCATGGAGCAAAACGCGATCATCAACGGTAAAAGATGGCAAGATCACTGTTGCTGGTTGACGAACAACATCCAGGATTTGTAAGCTCCACCTGCTAGAGAAACTGTGCCTGAGCGTCATCAACCTTGCTGGAGAGAACAGCGATGGCTGCAGCATTGGCTCGAACAGCCTCATGAAGAGTCGAGAGCTGACTCCTAACTTCTTGAACATTAGCTTTGACAGCTAAGAGGTCCGCATTGATATCATCCTTGCAAGGCATATCTCGATGTACTTTATTCATATTGCAGAAGTCGATATCGACGACTAGGAAAAGGGCTTGACGTTAAAAGCCATGTCATAATCTTTATTGTCTTCGTCAATCACATCATCTATATCCTCGTCAATGGTGTCATCCATAGAAGGACCTGTAAGAGAATGAGAGTGAGCTAAGAGAGGTTCAGGGTTAGAGAAAAGAAAGGGTAGGATGATGGAATACCTGAGGGGCCATCAGTGACATCTAAAGGATTGGCACTGACTTGCTCGATGATGCCCTTGAGAGGATGAGCATCTGTATACTGAAGAGCCTCAAAAAGAGCAACCTCAGGTCCAGTGGTGTGTGTTTCATCATCAGGGAGGACATTCGATGATGAGTCAGGAACGTGTAACGACCAAAGATGGAGTAGAAGAGAAGATGGCTGAGAGGACTTGTGGGTGGTCAGCGGTAGCGGCGCTGATATTCACATCTTCAATGATTTGGTTCACTGACGTGGTTGGGGTAGGTACCACTGATACGACAGTGATTTCAGGGATCACTGAAGAGCTAGGAAGGTTAGCTAAAGGTGCCTCAGGGTTAAGGCTAGTTTCAATAGCTGAAACCTTTCGAGAGGTCTCAGCCAGAGATGTGGTTGTCCCCTTTTTGGCCTTCTTGGCTCTTTGAGGAGAACCAAGAGTTGGTTGAGGGAGAGCAGGGGAGCCATTGGAGTTTTCATAGATGAACTATTGGATAGATCAAACTTCTTCAGCATGTCAGGAACATACTTACTTTAACTAATAAAGATACATTTATCTGACTGTTTGATCTGAAGACCTAAAAAGAAGGTTAGTTCTCCTATCATGCTCATCTGATATTCTTTTTCATGCGATTAGCGAATCAAAAACATAAAGAGGGATTAGTGGAACCAAATATAATATCATCAACATAAATTTGGACTAGAAAGATATGACCTTTAACTTTCCTGAGATATAAGGTCTAGTCAATCTTTCCATATACAAATTTCTCAGAGATGAGAAACGAGGAAAGGGTATCTTACCAGGCACGGGGAGCCTGTATTAACCCATAAAAAGCTTTATCCAAGCGATAGACGTGGTTTGGATACTTAGGGTCAATAAACCTTGAGGTTGTTCAACATAAACTTCCTCTTGAAGTTTTCCAATAAAAAAGTGTTCTTTACATCCATTTGCTAGACTTTGAAGTCTCTATCGGCAACAAAGGCTAGAAAGAGTCTAATTGCTTCGAGTCTAGCCACTGGTGCAAAGGTTTCGTTATAGTCCATTCCTTCTTCTTGTGTATAACCCTAAGCAACAAGTCGAGCCTTGTTACGGGTTACTACACCTTCTTTATCCAACTTGTTGCGATAGACCCACTTAGTGCCTATCACTATTTTGTCAGAAGGATGTGAGACAAGGTACCAGACTTTGTTCTTATCAAATTCAATGAGCTCTTCTTGCATGGAAATGTCCCAACTAGGGTCTGAGATAGCATCATTGATCTTCTTGGGTTCAACTTAGGAAAGAAAGTTGACAAAGAGACAGATGTTACCAAGACCTCGATGAGTCATGAAAACTGCATCTGGATCACCAAGAATTTGATGAATTGGATGGTCTTTAGTCCATCACTGAGATGGTAGAGGATTATCATTTGAGTATGGAAGTTCAGAAATAAAAGATGAGGCTTCAGCTGTATTGTCTTTAGCGATTGGGACAATTGCTAAATGAGCCTCAGATTCAGTGATTGATACAGGTTCAGATGCTGAAGGCATTTCATTCACTGATTGATCAATGTTTGAAGTAGAAGGAGGAACACAGCTAATGGGCACAACAACGATCTCTAAAGAAGATATGTTGAAGTAACTAGATGTAACTAGAATGATAATGGATCATCTTCAGCTTCAAGAGTTTCAGTGTTGAGAGGAATGCTGAAGAAAGTTTCAGGTTATCCATAGTGAGATAACATCCAGTTTTCTAATTCATCATCATCATATTAGATGGATTTTGAATTAGCTGACTGAGATTCATCAAAGGTGACGTCTTGTCTGCCTTCGTTTGTTGAATACTCTGAAGGCTTTGGATATTGGAGAATATCCAAGAAAGATTTCTTCATCAGTTTTGGGATCGAACTTTCCTAGTTGATCACAGTTGTTGAGAATATAACAAGTGCAATCAAAGATGTGTAGAAAGCTAATAGAAGGCTTTCTTCCATGGAAAAGTTCAAAAGCTGTCTTCTTGAACCTCTTGACAATCAGCGACCAATTTTAAGTGAAACAAGCGGTGTTGATAGCTTCAGCCCATAAATGGGTAGGAAAATGGGACTCGTTGAGCATTGATCGAGCAGCCTCTATGATTGTTCGATTTCTCCTTTCAGCGACCCCATTTTGCTGAGGAGTTCTCACTTAAGAAAAGTTGTGAGAAATTCCCTTGTTCTCAAAGAAGTTATCCATAGTACTATTTTTGAATTCAATACCATGGTCACTTCTAATAGATCATACTTTAATGTTGTTAAGTACTTCTATTTTCTTGATGAACGATATAATGTCTTCAGGTGCTTCATTTTTGGATCTGAGAAAGAAGACCCATGTGTACCTGGAATACTCATCAACAATGACAAGTGTATACTTCTTTCCAGTGATAGATTTCACATTGACTGGACCAAAGAGATCCATGTGCAATAGCTGAAAAGGCGCAGTCACTAAAGAGATTTGCTTTGATTTAAAGCTAGCACTTGTTGGTTTTTCTTTCTCACATGATGAACAAAGAGATTCCTTTGCAAATGAGTGTTGAGGAAGTCCAGTGACAAGATCATTTCTAGACAACTCATTGAGTGTCTTGAAGTTAAGATGAGAAAACCATTTGTGCCACATCCAGTTGATATCTGACGAGGCTTTAGAAAAGAAACAGCTATTCTTAGTGATAGAAGAATCCATATTGATGATATAGACATTCTCTAAGCAAGAACCGATCAAGGCAACCTTATCATCTTTGTCGTATAAGTAGCATGAATTCTTAGAGAATTTCACCATGTAGTCTGTCACACAGTTGACTGATGTTGACAAGGTTGAGCTTCAATCCTTCAATGTATGCAACTCGTTTGAACGTGGTTGCACCATTGGTTAATATACCAAAACCTTTGGTATATCCTTTACCGTTACCTCTGAAGGTCACGGAAGGTCTTGTTTCTTCTTTGTAGTTGATAAGTAGGTTTTGTCTCTAGTCATATGCCTTGAGCATCCACTATCTAGATACCATATTCCCTTGACATCCTTCACAAGGGAACATATTAAAAATGCCTTTTGGTACCCCAACTATTGGGGTCCAGCACTGTTAGAGGCATCATCTATTGATGCTAAAGAACCAGCGTCAACAGACGGCATCACTGAACCTAAAGAGGTTTTAGTGGAAAGGGGAACAACCTTTCACACTAGAGAGATAGGGTCAGTGGATGTCTTCACTGAGCCTGATGAAGAGGCTCCATTGGATGGAACTACAACACTTGATGCTGAAGGCTTAGCAACAGTTGTGTCTTCACTAAGCCTGAAGAAGAGGCTCTAGTGGTTTTCTTCACTTTGGTTACTTTTGCAACCTTATTGGATGATTTTGCTTTGGTTGATTTCTCAGCCTTAACTACTTTCTTGCCCTTAGCTGGTGGACCAGCTTTGGCGGCAGAGGGACACTTACTGGCAATATGTGTATTTTCACCATAGTGTTTACACTTCTTATAGCTGAAGGTAGCTTTAGGGCCAGGAAGTATCATATTAGAAGAGGGACCAGCTCCAAGGATTTCCTTCTCATTAGTTCTTGGAGGAACTTTTGAGGCTTTGGAGTCCTTAGGTGAAGCATTCACCTTGAGCTGAGACTTAGACTTTTGAGAGGGTTCAGATTTCTTAGTCCCTAAAGAATAAAGTTTACAAGCTGAAGGAATAGATCTAGATCTATTAGACTTGTTAGAATTCTTGGGAAGAGATGATATCACAATGGATTTAGCTTTGTCTTTGCAACTTGAACTCGAGGGAGATCCATCAAGATGACTCTCAGCTAAAGAAGAATGAAAGGAAAAAGTGTCAGGAATGGAAGAGACAAAGGTACCAAACTTAAGCATGGACATGTCAGTGACACATTCTTCCTGATCATAGGAAAATCCTAGACCAGTCTTTATCTTGGTAGGGATCTGAGTGTTTATGATTTCAGGGGCTTTGACAGAGGTTTTGCACCATCCTTCAATGGTAGCCTTCTCAGCCTTAAGTTCAGCGATAGCATGTTCGCGTTCAACAGTGATGACTTGGTTTATAATGACTTGATTCTTAAGGTTTTCTTCAACCTTGGTCAGCTCCTTGACCTTAGAATGGCAAATCTTCAACTGTTCTTGAAGATCAAGATTAAGCATTTCTGTTTTAGACTTGCCATTAAGGGCATTGTAAAGATCAACCATCAACGTGTCTAGTGTAGAAAGGTTAGGAGAAGAAGAAGAGCGTTCATTCAGGATACATACCTGAGTAGGAGAAGAGCATGAGGAATCATTTGAAGTAGATGTATCTGAAGCTTATTCTTTGACATCCTTGGCCATTAAGTAGAGATAGGCCACATATTCATCATCAGATGATGATTCATCAGATGAATCAGCCTAATCATGCTCTTCAGCGACAAGACTCTTGGCCTTTCGCTGGTGGTTCTTCATCTTCTTGTACTTCTCCTTCAGCTTCAGGTATTTATCATCCCTGGACTTGAAAGAGGATGGAGTTTTGGAAGATGGAATTGCAGTCTTCTTGGATCTACATTCACCTGCAAAGTGACTTGTACGGTGACAATTGTAGTAGATCGTTGAAGCCTTGTCTATTTTATCAGACTTTGGCTTTTCCTATAAGATCAGCGATGGAGATCAGCGAAAGTTGCTTTTGTTGGCGAATATCCTAAAAGATTTAGTTATTAACGCCAGAGATTCATCAAAATCTACAAGATCAGATTCTGATACATCCTCAGAGTTAGTAAAATCTAACTCTGTAATAATAACAGGAGGAAGTGAAGAAGAGAAAGAAGAAGAAGAAGAGGTTTCAGCTAAAGTTCTTCAAAGATCAAAGCTAACGGAGAGCTCTTCATTTCTCTAGAATCATTGATTAGATTTCTTTTCAGCTGACGAGATTGCTCTTGATTAAGCAAGATCCCGTAAATAGTAGAAAGAGAAAGAGAGGACATGTCATTGGACATCTTGAGACACATGGAATAAGTGTCCCAAGATTCAAGAAGACATTCTAGAAACTTAGTCAAAGTTTCAAAATTAGAATATTCCCTGTCTACAGTCCTAAGATCAATAACAAGATAATTAAAATGTTGATGTACTTTAGACAGTGTCTCAGTCTTTCAACAAAGAAAGCTTTCATACTGCCTTACTAAGTTGATTTTCCTTGATTCTTGAACCTGAGAGGTTCCTTTATATTGAACACATAAAGTGTCCTACGTGAATTTGGAGGTTCTGAGTTTCATCACAGAGTGATAAACCTCATCAAGAAGAGACATAGTTATTATAGACCTAGCACGAGTGTCTATAGCTATTTTCCTCTTGTCTTCATCACTCCATTGGTGAGGGAGCTTTGGAATCTGCCGTTCAACAATCGCGACAGTCATAGCTGTTTCAGAAACAGCCGGAGAAATAGCAAATGGTACATATGGTCCATTATCTATGTAGTGTGGAATTTCAGGATCCACACCTTCCAGAAAGAGGGACATCCGATTTTTCGAGAGACTAAAGTTGTCTCGGATGAATCGGGGAGGTTTGGAAAGAGAGCCATTGTCTTGAAAGTGTGTGTTTGTATTTTGTAAAGCCATTTTAAAAGCAATAAAATTATCTAAAGAAGGAGATAATATAATGCAGAAAACAACTAAACAACTAGAAAAGATAAAGCACTGCTCTGATACCACTTGTTGGTCCGGTTAGGGTCTACAAGATGTGTACAACAGTTTGTAGAAGGTGGGAGGGTGAATAACACATAAAACTTTTTAAATTTAAATTATATATTGATAAATAAGAATCAATACAGATTTTACAAGATTGTTTACAAAAAGATAAGGTAAATAAAACCTATCTAAACAATCTAAAGTTACACAATAATTCTTAGCAAATAAAGAAAAGATTTGTTGCTAAAGACATAGAAGAAAGTAAGTTCTATCTGGAAAATAACTATTTTGAATACAACAAAGAGATTCTCACTTGCTCTCGAAGATGAGCGTATTTGTTCTTATATGTGTGTTCTTTTACTTAAGTGTAAGTAAGTTCAGAGTGAGGAGTGAGAGTATCTCTGCATGAAGATAGAACACATCTATCTATACCCATTGCATTAAATGCACATTTAATGCAACGTGGTAGGGTTAGAACGCGTGTCAAGCCTTAAGAGGATGGCTTGTCATTTGCTATAGTGAATAGTATGAAAGCCTATTCATGAGTAGACAACCTTTCACAAAGGTGGGTAATAGAGTCAACTAATCGGCTTCGTACCGTACTAACATTTAGAAAGGGTATGGGTTTGTTCTTTGTGTGTGTAAGGACAAGACAAAAACCAATCGTACTCAACAAGCTTCTTTTGATCACTGAATGCTGGAATAACCTGAAGGTCTCTTCTGCATTCGCTGAGGCTTGGGAAGTCTTCACACATATATAGACAAGGTTGTAATCACTGAATACCGCTTCAGATCACGTACTTGCCAGTCTCTAATCTTCAGTTTCAATCTTCGACTTTTACTGATGGTTCTTTGGTGTGAGTTTTGTCTTCTTGAAATATAGTTATCGCTGATTAGATTTACATTACAGGTTCTTCAGCAATCACTAAATATACTCAGTGATGATCGCTGAAACTGAAAAACAGAAACATAAATACTTCGAGTAAGGTAAAAGGGATTATCATCAAATCAATGAGAAAAAGGATCAACAATTTTGCACAACAAGCTTCATATGATCGCTGAATGCTAGAACAACACTGAAGGTCTCTTCAGCATTCACTGAGGCTTGGGCAGTCTTCACACATATGTTGATTAGGTTGTAAACATTGAATGCCGCTTCAGATCACGAACGCGCCAGTCACTAATCTTCAGTTTCAGTCTTCGACATTCACCGAAGGTTCTTTGGTGTGAGTTTTGTCTTCTTGAAGTATCGCTGTCGCTGTAGGATTTACAATACATGTTTCAGCGATCACTGAACAGACTCGGTGATGATCGCTAGAATTGAAAGAACAAAAACATAATACTTCGAAATAGGTAAAAGGTATTATCATCAAATCATGAGAGAGAGAATCAACACCTTTTACGCCTGTCGATTCATTTATTCAATTATTCAACAAAAAGTTTTTATTCCTTCAAGAATTCAGTCTCTAGAGCAAAAAAGAAGAACCAGCAGTAGAGTCTTCAGATTCAAGTGATTCTATAGGAATGAAAATGGATATAAACAAACCTGATGGCATTGTGGTCTCCTTCGGGTATATCAGCCACATGTACCTAACAGACAATGAGGAGAAAGCCCTGATTGAACATGAAATTGATGGGAACTGGCCTGGAGAAGTGCAAATGATGTACTAAGAGATGATAAACAGGCTAAGGAGAAATCTGTCAGAGATAAATATAGAAAGTCCAATAGTTGAAGTAGCAAATTTTCACATCAAATTCTTTGCTGCAAAGTTTAGAATTGATTTGACTGTTGTTGTTCATGGCATACTTAGAGCAACATTAATGGGAGCCATGGCTGAATTTCAATTGGCCTTAACTTTAAAGAGAGAGAGAGAGAGAGAGAGAGAGAGAGAGGGTATACTTGGTGCATCCCGGTATAAGCCTAAGTGAATTAGCAAGCTTTCACACGGGGACTGTAGTGTGTGATCCTCCAGGATACATTTGCAAGAATCTGAAACAGAAGTCCTTATTCAGAGTATATGATATACCCAAGTACAGCTCTGGGACCTTGAATCAGGTTAATAATTCATTAGAGAAGAGACTGTGCAGAAAGCCTAAAATAATTTCAAAAGAAGAATGGCCAAGATTAAAAGACCTAATAAATTTGATGAGGATGCAGATTGACTCCCATCTTGAGTATAGAAGAATAATCATTGACAAGTTCATTCCTATTCTTAAAGATAGGAACTTCACCATTTGAAAAGAAGTGGAAGCTTGAAAACATTGGATGTAAACCTCCAAAGCATAAAGGCCTGAAAGATTTAGCTTTGCGAATTATAAGTTTCATTTTCATTCTTTAGCTTAGGATTCATTCATTCTGTAAATAGTTTAGTTTTTAATAACAGGAATTCATTCATTAATTCATTGTAGCAATGTAAGCTTATTGGTCTGCTTTCTTGGTTTTTTAATAACAAAGTACTACCTTCATTACCAATATGCTTTATTCTTACCTTGTGTATTGTATTTTTCATATTCCTTCATCTGCATAAGTGTAAGCCCAAGAAGTAATTTTTAAAGAACTGCTTCAACTCTCTTAAGATAGGAACATCAAAAAATTTAATAAACATTTCAGACTCCAGAGTTCGGCTGAACTAAAGTCTGACCTCTATGCGAGTAAAATACATCCCGTGTAACAAGGAAATCAGTTAAACCATGATAATTCATGATTATAATAATTCAGTATAGTTCTAAACTCTGGAACCACATTACCAGATATGTGGAAGAATTCTGTAGCAATCAGACGTAAATCTTAAACTATGGAATCACATGACTAGAGGTCTTACAAGTCTGGGAAACTACAAATCAGAGGTCTATACATCTCGCGTAGTGTTGAAATCAGTTTCAACACGATAATTAAAATAATAATAACTCAGTATGATTCTAAACTCTGGAACCAAGTTACCAAAGATGTGGGAGAAGTATGTACCAGTCAGAATTAAAGCAAAACTCAGGAAGCACATCACCAGAGTTGTGGGTCAACTATGTAGCAATCAGACTTAAATTTGAACTCTGGAATCAAATTACCAGAGGTAGAAGAAGTTTGTACTAATCAGAGTTGACATGACCAGCGTTGTCTTATAAGTTTGGGGAAAACATATTAGAGTTTTCTTCAAACTCTAGGAAATAAGACTTATAAGTTTGACCTCTGTGTGAGTAAAATACATCTCGCGTAGTAAGCAAATCAGTTAAACAACTATAATTCGTGATTATAATAATTCATTATAATTCTAAACTCTCGAACCTTGATTATAATAATTTAGTATAGTTCTAAACTCTGTAAACACATTACCAGAGGTGGGAGAAGTCTGCACTAATCAGAGTTGCGATGACAAGAGTTATCTTATAAGTCTGGGAAAAACATATCAGAGTTTTCTTCTAACTCTGGGAAATAAGTAACAATTAGTCAACAGAGATGTGCAGAGATGTGGGTCAACTTTATACCAATCAGACATAAATTTGAACTCTGGAGTCAATTTACCACAGGTGAAAGAAGTATGTACTATTCAGACGTAGAAGTCTGGAATCACATGACCATAGTTGTCTTACAAGTTTGGAGAAAAACATATCAGTGCCAATTTTTCTAACTCTGGGAAGTAAGTCTTATAAGTCTGACCTATGTGCGAGTTAAATACATCTCGCATAGTAAGCAAATCAGTTAAACCACAATAATTCATGATTATAATCATTTAGTATAATTCTAAACTCTGGAACCTTGATTATAATAAATCAGTATAGTTCTAAACCGTGGAACCAGAGATATGGGAGAAGTCTTTAGCAACCGTCACATAGAAACAGGACAAGTGGCTCCCAAGTTACTCATTTATTCTGGAATCACATCACAAGATATGTGGGTCAATTCTATGGAAAACAGACTTAAATTTGAATTTTGGAAGCACCTTACCAGAGGTGGAAGAAGTCTGTACTAATCAGAGTTGACATGACCAGAGTTGTCTTATAAGTGTGGGGAAACATATCAGAGTTAAATTTCAACTCTGGAATTACATCACCAGAGTTAGACGAAGTCTGTACTTAATCAGACTTAAAAGTCTACACTTTGTGCGAGTAAAATACATCTCGCGTACTAAGGAAATCAATTAAACCACGATATCGAAAAGATAAATGTTTAGAGGGACATATGTTAATTAAATAGACCTATTTGAACCACCAGTGTAAATTGTGTCTAGATACACGTTTAGGCAGGAAATGCTAATAACCGTCACACAGAAACAGGACGTGTGGCTCCCAAGTTTCTTATTTATTAGGTGTATAAATATACGCACACACACACACACACTATATATATATATATATATATATAAGTAAAGTAGTCATTGTTGAAATTTAAGAGGTACCACTTACTATGCATCATGTACAAGTTTTGAAGTTAAACACATCCCTTGAAACTTCCGCGCTTCAAATATTAAAATCAAATTATTTTTAATTTTTATGTTACATTTTATATCTTATAATTAATTATTTAATTTACTTTATATCCATTTTTTTTCATTTTTTTCATTTTTTTCATTTTTTTCATTTTACACTCTTATCATAGTATCATAG
>NW_020202621.1:27346-34686 GCF_001531365.2 Cynara cardunculus var. scolymus
ATTCCTTTTCTTTTTCATTTATATTTTACACTCTTAATTTACAAATTTAAAATTGTAGAACCCATAACTTATAATGAGATTCTTAACTAAATCTCATGGTTTTATGTCTATGGCTTCGTTTTTAAGTACTCTATCAAACCTCAATAGCCTCACGTCTCAGAATTATGTTTACATGGTTTGATTTTTATGTTTTGAGATTGTTGAGATATAATTTTAAAAACAAAACTTTAAATGAGAAAATGAAACTCATTTCTTGATGAAAATTTGTGTTCGTTAAGTCAAAGTATTGGTAAAAACATTTCCAAGGGTTTGGAACAAAAAGAACGAAGAAAAAAGGTCAAGAAACGAGCATTTTCAAGCTCAAAATTTATAATATATTATAAAGCATTTGACAAAAACTCTTAAAAACCATTTTTTATGCATGAAGTACTGTTTATTGATGTATATTACTTAAAATTCAAGATTACAAGTCATTTTGCGTAAGTACAACTTATTAAAGCTTCATTTTTAAATTCGTATAACTAACTGCAGATAAACACAAATACAGGATAAACATATATTTTAAATATTGATAAATCTAAAATATAATTAAGATAATTATTGAGTTTCTAACCGAAAGTTTAATTATTATCTTTAATAAAAAAATATATTATTACCAAAAATCAATTATTTTGTTATTAGACCTAAATTAAATTATAATAAAAAATTAAATTAAATAAGTTACACCAAAAAAAACGAGAATTATTAAATAGTTAATTTAATACTAATATCGATTTTATTTTTTTAAATTGTTTTTTGCTATCTTCAAATTTATATTTCATTCAAAAATAAAAGCATTATCATGATATTCCCAATTATCATACAAATCAAATTAATTCTTCAAGAACACAAATTGAGAGTAGATAGAGATTTTCACCAATCTTGAGAATGATATTACTTGAGAGAAAAGTACAAAGTGATTAGTAAAACTAATTACAATTAACAAAGGCTAACTATTACAAAGACAATTACAATGGGAGAACTTGAATACAACAATTAAGCACATCCTTGAACCTAACAATCTCCCCCTTTGGATTTAAGGTCGAGACATTGTAAATCTTGGCTTTCTAAGCCCAAGTAGTGTCTCCAGCCTCCTTAACGCCCTCAGGTACTGCAATTTATCATCAAACAGGTTCAGAGCATTGATTAGTAGATACCTCTCCTTCGGACTCATTCTCTCAGATTCTGCGGCTTTATCGTTTTCAGCTTTGATTGACTCAAGCGTCCGACCCACCATTCTTATAGTGCCATCACAGTACTTATTCAGCTCACTGAATCTCATAAACTTCTTTATCCGACCTTCAACACTATACACCACACCAAACTTCGGTTCTTCAAGAATGATATACAGAGGATAGCCTTCAATATCTTCAAGTTCTTGGTCAGGTCTTTTCAAATTAATGATTCTCTGGTTGTTTTCAAGACCCATTTGGATATCAAGAACCATTGATACTTTGACATGACTCCGCATAATTCTTTTGATAGCATCAAGAGCAACAACTGCTCCTTCTCTTTTGACAGTCATATTCCGAAGTTTGTGATACATGTGCTCCAAGTCTTCTAAATACAGATTAGAGAAATCAGCTTCACTGAATACCCAGACCTTTCCATCTTGTCTTGTAACGGTGAACACAGGATAACAAACTCTAAGGAGTTTTTGGGCATCAATTTGTTTGATGGAAACAACGCGATGTCTGGTCTGTACTTGGCTGATCGGGAGGCGCTTTGCTTTAAGAAAATGCTTATACTCCAAGCGATAATCTCGGGTTTCTTTGTGAATCCCAAGAATTTTATCTATGCTCAAAGATTTTCGATGCCGAAGAAAGATGTCAAAGTAAATGTCTTCCAGATAAGGCTCTCTGATCCGTGCTCTGTCATAACCTGGAACATTAGCACGTATTGCAAATGGCACGTAATTTTTAGAAAATATCTCTGTAGGATCATACGCTATTCTCGAAGTCTCTGAAGCATCATGACCAACTGCAGTGGAGGGTTCAGAAGGAGTCTGATGATCATCTTGGAATGGGAAGATAGGCTCTTCTTCATTGATATCGACTTCAAATTCAGAGTACATTTCGGATGACTCATCAGTATTGTCGATGTTTTCACCAAAATCCTGATCTCCACCCAGTACTTTAGAAAACGCTTCATTAAAGCCCACGTTGGCAGCCCAATCTAGAAGCAATCTTGTCTCTACAGTGGAGTCCGGCGGCTTTTCAACCATTGGCTCGATCACTGGATTTGTCTCCAAGGCTATTTCATCTTCAATTATTATCAGGCCTATAGTCTTTTCCTTTAATGTTTGTGGAATAGGACTTTCAACGTTAACAGCTCCAGAATCTGGCTCCCTTTCAACACTTTCAACACGAACAGACGACTCAGCCAGTCTATGTCTCTTTCTCTCCCCCTCATGATGATCAGGATCGTTCGGATCATCATGTCTTCTTTTAATGAGGTGGCTTGAGCTCGACACTTATCTGCTAAGATCGATACCCTTTCAGATAAGGCATCAACTGAATTCTTCAAGGTTTGAGTGTTTGATGTAATTAGCTTGCTAACTTTTGAGAAATTAGAAGCAACTACATCTTGAAAGGCCAAAAACTTTGATGCTCGAACAGTGGGGTTATCATCAACAAGTTGTCGGAGGACCCAACCAAGTCTGCATCAGCCGCATATGGAATTTGAGTAGACATCAGCTTTGAGTATAGCAACGATTTAACCTCATCCACCGATTGCTCTTGTATCCTCGGAGACTCAGGCACAGGCGGTGGTGATGGCACAGACGGTTGTTCATCAAGTACCGGCTCCTTTCCCTTCGTCATCCTTTTGAGACTTAGAATCTGCGCTTTCATGTGATCTTGAACAGCCTTTAGGGCGCCGTCTAGATACTCCCTAAACACAAAGTCGGGTAAAGTCACACCTAGATCACATAGATTGCCAGTTGAAACAACAATTGAATAAACTGTTGTGCCTACGTTCAGTGTTGGGGTCATGTTAGCACTGGTAGGACTTTTGACCTTCCTTGTGGTAAGTCAAAAGACTTCATTTTGAGCTCCACTCACACTCGCACCATCTTTTTCTCCTTCCCTGTCACTCTGTAACGCCCCAACCCACACATTGCATATAACACATATTTCATACCAAAGAAATACATATTCATACACATTTGGGTCCCTTAGTACAAGAATACTATCATGACCAATTACAAGGTCCAAAAAAAAATCAAAATACATATCTTGTACTAAACAACAAAACTAATCATCAAAAGCAATTCTGCAGTCGAATGCATATAAGAAAAGCATTAAATCTTTTCATTTCCTTTACCTTCTACAATTCCTGCAATACACATTTTAAAATCACAAAACGAGGGTTAGACTGAAAAGTCTAGTGAGTTACCCTAAGCATGTAATTGCAGGGGGAAGGATCACCAAAACCTTTATAAAACAATTATTCACATATATCACAAATATATGAATACACAAGAAGGTAATATCAAATCCTTTTCCAGTTTTAAGCTAACCACGTAGCTATACAAATTCCATACCTTTGAACCAATNACGATTCTACTTCCCACCAGAATAAAGCATTTGACTTCAATACTGATACAACAAATCGTACTTTATCTGTTTCTGGGCACCGAATGGTGTTGAACACATATTCCATCTCTTTGATCCAGCACATTGCTTTCACCGGTTCTCTTTCTCAAGAGAAGGTTGGTGGTTTACATGCCAAGAATGTCTTTATATCTCCCTCTTTATTATGAGTGRTTGGAGCAGATGGATAAACCTCTACTCTTTCTGTTTCTACTCTAGCAGGTATCCTCATAATAGATATCAGAGTTTCTCGTAATTTCCCCATTTCCTCTGCTAACACATCTCTGGTTATATATTCTGGGTGTGGTACCGTTTCTCCCTGAACATTCCCAGAGTGTGATTCTTCCTGCTCGGAATGTACTTCAGTCCGTCCCCTTCCCTGAGACTGACTTCTCCCTCTTCCTCGTCCTCTTGGTCTTCCTCGACCCCTGTTTCTAGCTGTACTTACTGGAAAATTAACCAAAGATTATTCCCTCTCTTCGGATTCTGGACGAGTTATTCTTTCAGACCTTCTGGTTCGGTTAGACATCTGTAGAATTTAATATTAATATTCACGTATTCACATTCCCAAATATAATAAAGTATTCAAGTTCAGATATGTACCTGTAAATTTATAATTACACTGGCCATATGTAATTAAAATTTACCTTACACACTATTCTTTCAACTTATCATATTTATTTCCAATGGTGCTAACTACGTAAATCCCTTAAACTCAAGCTCTGATACCATTCTGTAACGCCCCAACCCACACATTGCATGTAACACATATTTCATACCAAAGAAATACATATTCATACACATCTGGGTCCCTTAGTACAAGAATACTATCATGACCAAATACAAGGTCCAAAAAAAAAATTCAAAATACATATCTTGTACTAAACAACAAAACTAATCATTAAAAGCAATTTTGCAGTCGAATGCATATAAGAAAAACATTAAATATTTTCCTTTCCTTTACCTTCTACAATTCATGCAATACACATTTTAAAATCACAAAACGAAGGTTAGACTGAAAAGTCTAGTGAGTTACCCTAAGCATGTAATTGTAGGGTGAAGGATCACCAAAACCTTTATAAAACAATTATATACATATATCACAAATATATGAATACACTAGAAGGTAACATCAAATCCTTTTCCACTTTTAAGCTAACCACGTAGCTATACAAATTTCATACCTTTGAACCAATCGGGTTCCATTTAATACCATTTTAAACCTTTTCTTTATCAATTAAGGTTTAAACAAAGATTCAGGCCAAACCTGACGTTTCCTTCTCAATAACATCTAGACTATGATTTCCAATAAGAACCTTGATCCTAAATCTTTATAATCACAAAGAAATAAAGATTCCAGATCACGGTAGTCTTAAAGGATATAACATAAAGTGTTATATAATATCACACAAAGACAATGTCACCCTTATGTCAAATGTACACCTCTCTCCTTGATATGCCACCATTATATCAAATGGACACCTCTCCTTGATATGCCACCCTTATATCAAATGGACACCTCTCCTTGATATGCCACCCTTATATCAAATGGACACCTCTCCTTGATATGCCACCCTTATCTCTTCATCAAAACATTTATAAAATAATTCCGAATAGACCGCAGTCATTGGAATTGTTATCAGTCTGAAAACATTTATATCAAAACTTCATTTCATTTTTTTATAAAATAACAATTTCATAAAACATCATCACGAATCCGGTCAACAAATCCGGTCAACAAGTCTGGTCAACAAGTCCGGTCAACAAATGTCCGATTTAAACACTTAAAAATAAATCCACCTTTGTCCGGACATCAAATCCGATCAACACCACATATCTTTTGAACGGTTTGCACTTAGAACAAATACATATTTGAACGAATATCAAATCCGGACAACAGTCCATTCAAGACCTGTCCGGTTTAAAAATAAGCCGCTTCCCATGTGGTCGTATTCCTATTTCTCAGTATAAAATCATACGTAATACTACCAATTATAAACCGCCCAACACTCAACCGGTTTACCAACTCCGGACAACAAACCGCTCATGGTTTGTCYGGTTTAAAACTAGTCCKGTCACTAAGCCGCTCAAGGCTTGTCCGGTTTAAAACAATCYGGACAATAAACCGTCTAAGGCTTGTCCGGTTTAAATGYTTATCCGGTCACTCTTTGTCCGGATAAACACTTAGACAAAATAAACAAGGTTTCTTTCCAAAGATGACAATACGAAGCATGTAAACAAAAACCAGTAAAATCTTTATACAAAAAGGTTTAKAAACCACTCACCTTATAAAGCTTTTGAACCAAAACGCTAGAAATCGATTCCGTTTGAAACTTGATACTTGAAATCAACTTGAAACCACTTCCTTAAAGCAAACCGGACAACACTCTTCTCAAAACCTCTCAACTTTCTTAAAATGGCAAGGAAAAGGAAAATGAGGAGTTGAAGCCCCCTTTATACCTCCCAAATAGGGAAAGGTCGGTTTAGACCGCCTTCTATATCTCCCTCCACCTCATGCATGAAAACTCACATACACCCATGCATACATACATAGCACATACATGCATAATATAATCATATATATTTATTCACACAAATATATATATATATATATATATTCAATTAATTCACAAATTCTCATACCGGCATGTATCAATTATCATGCTATCATGTAATTATTAAATCATATAATCACGTATTAAATACCTTGGGTAATAACCAGGATCTGGTTATCACATTATCCACCCCTCAAGAGAATTCCGTCCCGGAATTCCTTTAATCAAAAAGCCACGGGTATTCTAATCTCATCCTTGACTCCAACTCCCAAGTCGCCTCCGGTCCTTTGTGAAACTTCCACTATACTTTAACCAGACTTATCTTTTTGTTTCTCAACACCCTGATCTTTCTGTCAATTACGGCTTCTGGTGTTTCCTCAAAGTTCAATTTACTGTCTAATTGAATTTCTGGCAAAGGTACAGCTAGATTCAGATCAGCCAAACATTTTCGCAGATTCGATACAAGAAAAGTATTATGAATCCGATTCAGTTCTTCTGGTAGCTCTAACTGATATGCTACTGGCCTGATTCGTTTACAAATTCTGAATGGCCCAACATACCTTGGACTGAGCTTTCCCTTCTTTCCGAATCTGATAACACCTTTCCATGGCGAAACTTTTAACATTACAAAATCTCCTACATCAAATTCAATGGATTTTCGACAATTATTAGCATAGCTTTTCTGGCGATCCTGTGCTGTTTTGATTCCTTCGCGGATCTGTTCAATCTTTTCGGAAGTTTCTTGAACAATCTCAGGACCTGTTAGTTGTTTCTCACCCACTTCATTCCAGCACAACGGCGTTCGACATTTACGTCCATACAACAATTCATATGGTGCCGCTTGGATACTGGAATGATAACTGTTGTTATATGCAAACTCTATTAACGGCAAGTGATCTTCCCACAGTCCTCCGAAGTCAATAATACAACTTCTCAACATATCTTCGAGAGTCTGGATAGTTCTTTCACTCTGCCCATCAGTTTGCAGATGATAAGCTGAACTTAGTTGAATTTCAGATCCCAAAGCTTTCTGTAACCCTTCCCAGAATTTTGAAGTAAACCGACTATCTCTATCAGAGATAATAGACAAAGGAACCCCGTGTCTAGTAACGATTTCTTTAATGTAAATCTGCGCTAGCTTTTCCAAAGAGTA
>NW_020202622.1:0-1322 GCF_001531365.2 Cynara cardunculus var. scolymus
GGGTGGTTATTTTGGCAAAACCTCTAAAATGTGGTTATTTTGTGGTAAAGGGTTGTGTAAAACGGTTATTTTTATAAATTTCCCTTATGAAAATGATTTTTTAAAGTACAATGCCTTCATAAAAAGTAATTTGAAAGTACATTGCTGTAATAAATAATAACAAAAGTAGAATGCTATAATAAGAAATTTTATGAAAGTAAGTTGTTATCTCATGCATTTAACCCTAATTATAATGGTATAATTTGTAAGAGAATAAAACCATTTTTTAAATATATTTTAGTTAATATAAAATTATGTATATTAATATGAGAAGGATGAAAAATGAAAAAAGAAAAAGATATACAATAATATAAATAACTAATTATAAGGGTATAAAGTGTAATTAAAAAATAAAAGATAATTTTATTTTCAATTGTTATGTTAAACGTGGGGAGGTTGTAAAACTTCAATTGCATATAATGCATCAAAATTTGAGAAAGTTTATGTAAATAGTTATTTTATAAAATAATCTTCACTTTTTAACTATTTTACAAATCTCTTTTATGAAATAGCCAAAGTTTACAACAAAACTGTGAGTAGAAAAAAGATTTTTTACATAAATTTTATTTTCTGGGGAAAAAAGAAAAAAAAATTAAAAAAATGCAACTTCACACAAAAATGGGAGAGTTAATGTAAAAAAAGAACTTTATATAGAAAATCTATTTTTTGCGTAAAGTTTTCTACATAAAGTTTATGCGTAATGTCTCATTCTTTTGCTTAATGTCTCATTTTTTTTGCGTAATGTCTCATTTTTTTTTTTGCGTAATGTCTCATTTTTTTGCATAATGTCTCATTTTTTTTTTGCGTAAAGTCTCATTTTTTTTGTGTAAAGTCTCATTTTTTTGCGTAAACCCCCATTTTTTTTGTTGCGTAAACTCTTTTTAAACTTATTTTTCATTTTTTTTAGCCTGAAAATAAACTTTACACAAAAATACTTAATTTTCTTTTTCCACGTAGAGTTTCCAATTAAGTTTTTTTTTTTTTTTTTTGCATAAAATCATTCTTTAACTTATTTTTCTTTTTTTGACCTGAAAAGAAATTTTATGCAGAAAATCATTTTCTACGTAAAGTTTTTTTTTTTTTGTAAACTTTGTGTTAGGACTGAAAAGTCAGCGTGTTTGACTTTCTTAGACTAGTTTGACTTTGACTTTGTTAGTTAGGTTGACCATATAAATATGGTTTAATCTTTGTAATTAGWAAAAAGGGAGCTAATTGTAATATTCAGATTAATAATAGAGGTTTGACTGAATTGAGAGGATTGACTTTTCCTCTCAATATTCATA
>NW_020202622.1:8948-13963 GCF_001531365.2 Cynara cardunculus var. scolymus
AATCTTATATATATATATATATATATATATATATATATATATATATATATATGTATTAGTTATGTACTTGCTGAAATACAGCGAGGTGTTAAATTTTATTGTAAATTACAAAGAGATAGTTTTCAATAAATGCTAAAATGAAGTTATCATCATAATAAATATTCTTTAGAGGAATATGATGAAAAGAGGGATTACCAAAATAATTTTTGAGTACAATGTTGAACAAAATCTAATAATTCATTAAAAAACCAAAATACATCAAAACACAATAAACTTTGGTTTACTTCCTATTTAATGTAACAAACTCTTTTTTTTTCTTAATCAATGTAATAAACTTTCATATTTTCCTATTTGGCAACCTAAAGTAATATTTGATGACGTGGATGCCACGTCATCAAGCTTATTCCATGGGTCAATTTCTTTTTTTGTACTCCATGTTTTTATAATAAAAGGAAAAAGAAAAATCAGGTTTCCCTCTTTAATTTTATTAAAAACTCGCAGACAACTTTTCTTAAAGATTTTTCTTATTGTACAAATTGTAATAACCATTTGTAAGTTTTCTAATCGTCTGCCCTCCTCTCTGGCCATCCCTTTCTTTTCTAGCTATACCTCTTTCAAATGGCTACCCCCCCCCCCCCTCTCTCTCTCTGAGAAACACACACACACACTACGAAGAACAGAAGCAACGATGAAAAACAATCATCATCCACCGACCATTGTGAGAACATAAGCAACAATCAAATCGAGATATTTCATATAAGCAAATGTGAGGGCAATACAATCAACTCGACACGTTTCAAAAGAAGATGTGAGGAATGATAGCATATTCAAAATCCATTTCTTTTTGTTTTTCCATCTAACTCCCTATCGTGGTGTCATTTGTTGGTGTAGTGGTTGTGGGTACGAACGCAAAGAAGAAAAACTAGACTTGCAGACACCAATATGGGTTGTTGACTTCAATGCAGACGGAGCTTGTCCTTGGGCTCGATGGACATGGAAGATCACAGTGGTTGTTGTGAGGCATTGCCGAAGAAGGGGGAGCCATGGAGTCTTCGATGTGTAGATCGGGATGTTTGATGTCGTTGGAGATTTGGAGAATGGTGGGGGTTGAAGATGTAGTCATGGAGCGGGGAAGTCACGTGTGTTAGGTTTTGTTTTTTTCCTTTTTTTTAAATTTTTGTTACACTTTGTACATTATCCTTAAAGACTTTTACACTTAATTTTTAACAACTTGGAATTGAAAAAATGTCATGTCAATGTAAACTTGTGCCATATAAACCAATAACTTGTTTAAAAGGTAAAATATGTACAAAATAGGAAAATATGAAAGTTTGTTACATTGATTAAGAAAAAAAAGAGTTTGTTACACTAAATAGGAAGTAAACCAAAGTTTGTTACATTTTTGCCTTTTTAGACCTTGCATAGTTGCTACACACTTAGGGGCCGTTAACCCAATTGCTTACCCGGTAAACTCTTACCGATATGAGTCAACACTACGATTTATTTTGATGCATAAGATTTTAGTACATTAAAACATATCAAATGCAAAAATTTAATGGGTAAGAGTCGTCATCCTCACTTATCCGGTAAGACTCTCCATCATTCTCATCGTTCTTACCTGGTAAGATTTTTGGCTTTTTTCATGTTCATTCAAACTAAAGTCTCTCGGGGTGGAAAGAACAAGGGATTACAATATATATATATATATATATGTATATATGGGCTTAATCAAATGAGAACTGATTAGTTTGTGGTAACTGTGAGATCCAATCTCAACCACAAATCAATGGATAAATTAGAAAATTAATAATTATGGTAGTTTGAGTTAAAATTATAATTAGAGGGTATTTTAGGTATTTTTAAAAGACCTTTCTCTCTCTCATCTCTCATCTCTCCGACCTTCACTCTCCGACCTTCAATCTCCGGCCTCCGGTGAACAAAAATCCGACAAATACCAAGTAATCACAAAGATACACAATGTGATACCCATTGTGATATACAGTGGTACTCAAATGGTATCACAGTATATCACAATGAGTATCACAGTATATCACAATGGGTATCACATCGTGTATCTTTGTGATTAATTGGTACCCGCCGGATTTTTGTTCACCAGAGGCCGGAGATTGGAGGTCGGAGAGATGAGAGAGAAGAGTTTTTTTTTTTAAAATACCTAAAATGTCCTCTAATTATAATTTTAACTCAAACTACCATAATTATTAATTTCCTAATTTATCCGTTGATTTGTGGTTGAGATTGGATCTCACAATTACCACAAACTAATAAGTTCTCTCCTGAATGGGCCCATATATATATATATATATATATATATACCATCTTCTCCACATTTCCATATTCAAGTCTATATGCAAACTCTCTCTTATATTTAATACTATTAATTACCAACACAGAAACAAGTAATAACCCTGCAATTGAAGAAGAAAATGAATACCAAAACTCGGTGCGTGTTCAAAGCCATGAATAAGTTCTGCTTTCTTGCATGCTCTGGTATTAGACTTTGGACAGTCTCACCAGGGATACCTGCAACACCAAAAATATAGCTTCATTTATTCCTTTCTTGCTTTTTTGATTTGTTTCTATCGTAACTAGTGTTCCAACCGCGCAATAGATAATACCATCTTCAAAAAGAATGTCACAGAATAAAATTTGAAGTCCTCTTTTAAAAAAAATTAGTCAAATGTGTGTGACAACTACTCATTAACATTAAAAGCTTTTAAGAGGAGTTGACAACAATTTTAAAAACATATGATAATTTAAGTTATCTAACTATACTCGAGAACGGTGTTGTAAAGTACTCTATAAATGTTTGAGTAATATCAGTAGTTTGTTTAATTAGAAGCCACGGTTTTAACTGAAATCTCATCTAAAGTGACAAAATCATGATTTTAATTTTATAACAGATTTAATTGAAATCTCATTTGAAGTTATGAAGAAGAAACGTTCTATAATATTTCAAGTGAAGGTTAGAGGAGTGCGTAAGTTGTAGCAACAATAGTGGAAGTTCAAGGAGATGCATGAAGTTACATATCACCGAGCTAAGATAATGGATTTTCCCTCATAAAAAAATAAAACTAATATCAAGTGGGGTCGATGACCCACATATCATATATTAAACTGATAGAAATACTACACTTTATCGTAACATTATATAATATTTGAATTGTAATTAGAGAGGTGTATCAAACATTGATAGTAATAACACCAAGACGACAGATAAATAACTATTTCATGTTGCCAAATCATCATCCTTGGTTTCACTTTTATATTTGTATTATAATTTTTACCATTTAATTGGTTTTGATTACATCCATAGTATAGATTTCAAAGACGGTCATCCAAAATAAGACAATTGTATGAGACAAATCTCATAATTTGACACAAGAGCATCAAATCCACCTTTCTTATATACTTTACTTTGTTTAAATCTTTTAACTCTTTATCAATATGGGAATACTAAAACTCAACAACAATTTGTCATTTTAGAATACTCAATTCTTATGTGTCACATCAATACTCCAAGGTTTTCTTTTATATCTATAAAGATAAAGATTTTTTCATTTGGTTGGTTTTGATCCCAACCATGGTTATAGATTTCAAAGATGATTATCCAAAGTAAGACAACCCTATGAGGCAAACCTCATGAATCGACACAAAGGTACCAATCCATCTTTTTATATCCTTCACTTTGTTCAAATCTTTCAACTCTTCACCAATGTGAGACAACTAAAACTCAACTACAAGTCACCGTTTGAGAATACTAAATTCTCATTGTGACACCTCAATACCCTTAGGTTTTACTTTTATAATTCTCATGGTACCACTTCATCACTCCAATGTTTTACTTATATATATATATATATATATATATATATATATATAATTAATATTGCACTAATTTTTTTACCATTTAGTTGGTTTGGTTTTGAACCATGGTTATAGATTTCAAAGAAGGTAATCCAAAATAAGACAATCTTATGAGACAAACCTTATTATTTGACACAAAAACATCCAATCCACTTTCTTATACACTTTATTTTGTTCAAATCTTTCAACTCTTCACCAACGTGGAACAACTAAAACTCAAGTACAATCCACCATTTGAGAATACTCAATTCTCATGGTGCTACCTCAATATCCCAAATTTTCCTTTTATATATATAATATAAAGATATAGATATAGGTTTTTTATAAAGATAAATTTTTTTTTGCAAATAAAGAGTTGGCCAAATAAGACAAACTCCATGAGTTTGGAGGGTTAGTCAACATAAGTTAACAATATGAGTTTATAGGATTAGCCAAGAAAATCAACCCTATGAGTTAAAACAAAGACACCTTAACCTCATCTCATATACCTACTGTCAATTATCAATCTTTCATCTCTCCATCAATGTGTGATATACAAAACTCAACCTCAATGCAAAAAATATATAATATTCAATTCTTAGGATGCTATCATCATTTCTTTTGGAACTTTTATATATATATATATATATATATATATTGATATATTGATTTTTTATATAGATAATGTTTTTGCAAATAGAGCGTTAGCCAAAATGAACCAGCCCTATGAGTTTGGAGGGTTAGCCAACATGAGCTGACAATATGAGTTTATATGATTAGCCAAGAGAATCCAACTCCATGAGTTAAAACAAAAACACTTCAACCTCCTATCATACACTTGCCATTAATTGTCAATCTTTCATCTCTTATTAATGTAAGATATAAACCTCAATGCTAGAAGTATAGAATACTTAATTCTTAGGGTGCGTTTGGTTTGCAGGAATGTTTCTGAGGGATTTGGATTCCTATGAGGGATTTGGATTCCATGGGATTTGGATCGGATTTGATTTAAAATCCATTCCTGTGTTTGGTTTGCAGGATTTGGATTGGATTTGAAATCCATTCCACAGTCAGGCAAATCTACAGATGATAGAAACCTAATAACATATGCAACTCCACAGACGATGATTGAAACCTAATAACATATGCAA
>NW_020202622.1:13973-33834 GCF_001531365.2 Cynara cardunculus var. scolymus
ACAGACGATGATTGAAACCTAATAACATATGCAAATCTACAGACACAATGAGGGCAGATATATGTTCGTACATTGAAAAATAAATAGGATGCATATTTGGGAAGGAGACATGTTAATCTTCAAACGAGGGCAGATATATGTTCTTACCTGCTGATTGATGAGAGAAGGCGGAGAAGAGGAGGAGAGAGCACCGTCGATTGCAATGACGAGAGAAGGCGAGAGCAGTGGGGAAGCGGCGCGAGCAGTGGGGTAGCGGACGAAGAGGAGAAGAGGAGGAGAGGAGGAGAGCACCGGCGGCGGCGAGGGCAGTGGGGAGGTGGAGGGGAAACCGGCGAGAGCAGTGGGGAGGTGGGGAAGGCGAGGATTGTGTTAGGGCATGAAGCGTCGAAGAAGAAAGGTTTGCCCGGATTCTAAATCCAGCCTTTTTCCAAAGGATTTTAAAATCCCTTGTTTACGGGATTTTAAGGGATTCCCGGATTTCAAATCCTGATGACTTAGCAAACCAAACATGGAATTGGAATGGATTTGAAATCCAAATCCTCCCAAATCCATTTCATTCCCGCAAACCAAACGCACCCTTAGGGTTTCACATCATTATTTTGTGGATCTTACTTTCATATATATAAAGATTGATATGTATATATATATATATATATATATATATATTGATGATTGTAAACATAATTTATTTTTATATAATAATATTTGTTTTGCAAAAAAGAGTCATCTAAATAAGATAAGCTTATAAATCAAGTCTTTTAAGTTGATACGATGAATTTCATTCTTTTTTTCCCTTATACACATCTCTGTATTTCAATCTTCCAATCTCTCATCAAAGTGAGATATCTAAAACTCAACCACAATAAACCAATACTTCAATACTTAATTCTCATGATGCACATAATATATATATAGGGGCATGTTCAAATGAAAACCATGCAATTTTAAGAAACCGTGTAAACCAATTTCGACCAATAGGAAAATTCTATTTTTTTAATTAAATTTAATCAATAAGGGTATTTCGGTCATTTTTCATAATTTTTTTTGATAAATAAGAAAGTTATTAATAAATATTAAATAAGAAAATTTAATAATGAAAATTATATAAATGGTAACATTTAAAATTTTTATTATATTATAATATTAAAAACTTGATTTTAATTTTTTGTTATTCAATGAATCTGGAAACGTGGTATGAAGATTCTAGCTTCTTATGGAATGAAATGTTGATTTGAGGTTGGAGGAAAAAAATCATCCATGTTCATGAAACTGTTTCAATGTGAAAATGTTTCATTATAAAATGATTTATTTGTTTCTTCTAGGCATATTTTACATGTTAATGAAATAGGTTCATGATGGTGAAAATGTTGATGCTCTAATTGATTCATGATTCATGATCTAGTTTCATGGTGATCCATGTTGCTTTGTGATTGAAGTTGATCCGTTTAGTTGGTAGGATGAAAATGAAACGGGTGCATAATGTATTTTGTTCTTTATGAAATAAATGTATGATGAAATGAGTGCATATTATATTTTGTTCTTTATGAAATTAATGTTCATGAAACAGTTTCAATGTGAAAAGGTTTCATTATATAATGGTTTATTTTTGTTTACCAATTTTGCCCTTAGTATTGAAATAAAATAATTTTTTAATATTTTTTATTTTTTAATTTTCTAAAATAAAGTAAACTAATCTTAGCCGTTGATCAAGAAAATGAATAGATGAAATTGGTTTACACGGTTTACACAAAYGGGGCAAGTTTTTATTTGAACGCTCCTCTATATATATATATTGATGATTATAAACATAATTTACTTTTATATAATAAAATTTGTCTTGCAAAAGAGAGTCATCCAAATACGATAAGTTTATGAATTGTAACACCCCAAACTTCACATTTGCATATAACACATATTTCATTTCAAAGATATATAATTTACATCACATAAGTCCTACTAATACAAGGATTATTATATGTACAAGATTTACATATGAAAAATTCCAAAATAAAATCCCTGAACTAACACATGTATATCAACATGTATCTTCAAAATATGCAATCATCAAGTTGATCTTCATAAGCAGATAATATATAGGGAAATAATTTACACTTTCCCTTTCCCTTTATTATCCCTTGACTCCGCAGTTCTTGTAATGCACATTTTTTAAACACAAAATGAGGATTAAACCAGAAGATCTAGTGATGAAAATCATTTTTTGCAAATGCAGGGTGATGAACACCTAAATCTGTTAAAATATATTTTACACAAAAATAATTGCATTTCGACAAATTAATGTAATCCAACTAGATGATCAAAATATGTGGCCAATGGTTGCTTCAACACATAATCAAAATGCACCTCTCTAAAACCCTGAGCTCAAAATAGGACTCTAACTCAACGTGCTAGAGCTCTTCTGGTTCAACGAGTTGAACCAGAGCTCCTCTAGTTTCACAGATCAAAGCTCCTTTGTTTTTACCAACCAGAGCTTTTGGTTTAACTAACCAGAGTTTATGTATCTAAAAAAATTAGCTTTATTTAGAATTCATTTTTATTTACACGCCAATCAATAACCAGTACATTAGTATAATATTATAAAAAAGACTAAAAGAAGGTATGTTTCGCCGTTTTGAGAATGCTTGGATGATTGTTTTTAATATTTATCCAATTTTTAGTTTTTTAAATCTATATATCTTATTAATTGATTAAATATTTCATGTATTTTTGTAATTATTACAAATCATTATACCTCATTAATTTGATCTAACTTTTTATATTCTCTTTTAGTTATTACGAATCATTATATATAATTGAAATTTTTATCATAATTAAATACATTTAAATATACATGGAAAAATATTAATGAGAAGGCTCAATCATATTTATATTTTTTACTCTCATTTTTTATTTATTTTTAATCTAAACTCGACACATTAATTTCTAAACTTTTCTTTTTCATTTTTTATTACATAACAATCGATATATTTTTTTTCATTTTTATTATCTTTTATTTAATAAGAAGTTTTATGCATGTGAAAGTATGATCACGTTGAATACCCAAAAGGGTATAAGAATGAATGACATCTTGCAAAAAAGACATCAAGGGGAAGATTCTTTGACTGAACAACATGGATCTAATAATGTTTGGCATACTTACACATAAGATATCGCACTAATCAAGTCCAAATGACATTTTTGTATATGAGTTGTTTGGCAGTTGCTGAATGGCTTTGTACAAAATGATTAATATACTCTCATGATATAACGCAAAATGAATTATAATTACTTGGTAATTGTTTACAATGAAATTAGGGCACTGAATGGTTCATGGGATGCCAAGATACAAAATCATTCAGAGCATTTTAGAACCATTAAGAGACATATTTTTTTTACCAAACAAGATTCACCACTTAATGATTTAGAAACAAACAACCCCTTTTTTATGCATCAACTTATTTATACATGATTATGGGAAGTGTATTAAGTTGTTATTCATGCACTAAAAATGATATGGTTTATGAAACATAATTTCTTCATGAAATCATAATTGCTTACTAAGCTTAAAGCTTATGTATTCCATAGACGTATCTTAGATAAGATCAAAGAGAAACATGCAGGGACCGACATGAAAAGTCATAGCTCTTATAATAGTCATTATACATGTTAGGCTATTGAATTGACATTAGAATGTTTTCACAAATGTAAAATTTAAAATGTCATTATATCGAACTAAGTTGAAATGTAAGGTGAGAAATTTTAGTTCGCATACAAGTAATGGTAAGGATATGGAAGATAGTTGGGGACGACAGTTGATGTATCGGAAACCGGCGTCACACAAGTATATCGATACTCGAGCACGACACGTGTCATTTACTCGATTGTTATCCTATATGCACATAAGCTTGTATTTTATGCCGACAAGAATATCTCAATGCCTTTAAAAATGGTTTCTTGGTTATCCCAATACCTTTTAGATGTTATTACCTTAAAAAGATAAGAATATACATGTGTAGCATTATTTCAGATCAAGTAGTGTTTGAAGTTGCAAGATTATAGAATCTCGACAAACTTTCAGTTTTTGAGTGACTAAAAACGTGACATACGCCTCATTACTTGAGCGTGAAAATAGAAATAACATGAATCAAGTGTAATCTAGTTATAAAACTCCCGTATCTTAGAGCATTAAATTGGTTCCTATCTCTATGAAACATTTGGACCTAACGACAGGCGTAGTGCAAATGTTGGAGATTACAACTTAAGATACAGTTAGAATCAATAAGTGTAATTTACCAAGTAGAACTGATTGAAAGTTTGTTACGTCCATTAGGGTTGGAATATAGTGTTAGGATTATAGATATCATCATGGTCTTTGTATCATATCTACCTTTCTGGTATAAGAGGTTGTTTGTTTATCTCTTAATAGTTCCATTAAGAGAAAACCTCTGCATCATTAAGAGATGAATCTTGTTTGGCAAAAAAAAAATCTGTCTCTTAATGGTTCTAAAACTCTTTGAATGGTTTTGTATCATAGGTCTCCCTTAACCATTAAGCGCCATAATTTCAATGTAAACAATTATATTTCATTTTCGCTATATCATGATAGTCTCTTAATCATTCTGATTACTTAATTATTCTGCAACTTCCAAGCAGCCCCTATGTTCTTTCTTTTCAAAGTCTTTCTTCTTTTTTCATACTTCCTTAAACTCTTTAAACTATTTTTATCTTTTTCACATAAACAAGTGCTCTATTACTTGAAGTAGAAATGTGATCTATATACATCATACCTTCCCTAGGTTTTACCTTTTAATGAGATATCAGGATTTTCCCATATTTGTCTAAGGGGCTGTTTACTAAACTCTTATTTGGGTAAGAGCTTACCGACTCACATTACCTTACCGGATGAATGCGATAAAGACCAAGAATCTATACCTGGTAAGAGCAAGGCAAGGAAAAGAGTGTTATCCGGTAAGTGAGGACGATTGACTCTTAACATGGTAAGAGCAAGGCAAGGAAAAGAGTGTTATCCGGTAAGTGAGGACGATTGACTCTTAACATGGTAAGCGCTTACCAGGTAAATTGTTGCATACAATGTCGTTTTCGTGAACTAAAATCTTATCAGGTAAGTAAATGATAATGTTGAATATTACCGATAAGCGCTTACTGGTTAAGTGTTTGGTAAACGGCCCCTAAGTTTATGGTATTTGACTACAGGGTGGTCAGAGTTAAATCTACGATTCATTCTTTTGAATTTCGAATCATTTTAGATTATTTAGAGTTTATGGTTTCATAAAATCGTGTTATTAATCGTTTCGTTTGTCAATTTCGTTACAAAAATGTAAACTACATTATACCATTTGCATGTCTAAGAAATCATAAAAATTTCTACTTCCACTTCTTTATGCATCTTCAAACCGATTAAATATGCATATCTACCGGAAAGAATCATAGTGTAGTTTTACGATTATCATGCAAATACTCGAATGTACAATGCTTCATTGCATAACGTCCATTTGTCACAATTACCTAAGCGTCGACGAATCCATATTTTTTCTCAATCGAGTATACCAAATAGGTCTATGCATATTCGCTTATCCTTTATGGTGGTATCTATGAAGAAAGATTCCTCCCGCGTTAAGACCCTGAACGTCATACCTTATGACTGCATTAAAACTGATATATAAGTTTGAATGAACCATATGAACCAACAAGTGCCGTGATTGGATTAACCGCTCGCCTTTTTCCCTACTTTAGCGCAATGCAGACCAGCCACATGGATGCACCGCCCCTAACCACGGTCATTAGTTGTTATCTACTGGCTCGAACCACACGATACTACAAACATCCGACACTCCTAAAATCACATGATTATTCGACAACAATCTTTAGATATATTTATAGGAAGGTGTAGATATCCCTACCACTACCACAAACAACATATGAATTCACGGGTTGCTGCCATGATAAGGTGAAGCAGACACAGTGTTCCAGGTGAAAGCAACATGTGCCCACCAAAAAGCAAAAGCTAAAGGGTTGTACAAAAAGGGGTGAAAGCAATAGGTTTTGGTGGATCAACCTTCTTAGTGGGACATACGCTCATCATATTGTGTATATTCATTAATGAATACACTCAAATGTGATACAAATAGAGTGATGAATATACCAGAACATCAAGATGCATGCTCAAGGACATACCCTCCTTTCGAAAAGAATAAAGACGCATTGAAGTCCTTCATTCAAAAACTAGTTAAAGAATGATCCAACCCCCAGAGTTGGGCCACTTACACTATTGAAAAAGCAAGTCTTGAACCTCATCAACACATACATGCCTTCACCTAATCAACTCGAACCACAAAGAGAAGATTCTCCAAAATGAACCTATATTAAAGGGTATCATCCATTATGCCAAAAAGAGTAGCCCATTTTCAAGATGGGTTAAACTCAAAATTTGTACAATTTTCAGCTCAGAAGGTACAACTCACCATCAATTTTTTTTTGGGTGGTAGAGAGGAAGTGTAGACCTACCACACTTATCTTTTCAGGATCAAAAGGAGATTGGTCAAGCATTGGCCTCCACTCAGGACACCCACACCCGTATCCACCCCCTTTAATCATTCCTTTACTTTTCCCCAAATAAAGTCAAGAAATGCATACATATCTCTCTGAAAATATGAGTATAGCGGACAGTTCATGTACCCCACTCAAGCAACAATTAAACATATCCAAAACAACAGCTTCCCCACTTCATGGTTAAGGCCAATGACTCTATGGTCCACCAAGTCCTGGGTCAATCTTTAGTCTAAATGGTACCAATTTGAGTTCTATAATCTTAAGTTACTGAGTTTGAGTCTTTTTAAGAGACATGTGTGCCAGATTCTTTATCCTTTTTCAGAAAAAAAAAGGACCATTTAAACAAAGATTTTGAAGAGGAATAACAACCACCTAAAGTAAAGGCAAAGAAGACAACTTCCTTATCATGTTGTTCGTTTTATGGGCTCCATGTCAACTCAATGGCACCATGTTCTTGATGAACAGGATCAACAAAATAAGAATCTTTAATGGGCTAAATTGGATAGAAAATAAGATTCAGGCAAAACTTCTTCAATCTTGATTCAAGAGATGCTTCTCAAAGAACTCATGAGCAAGAAACTAGTAGATGGAAGAGTGCTTGTCAGATTACAAGTAGGGTTCAAATGTACAACTAAAGCCAATACTACTTGCAAACTCTTAAAAACAAACCTAAACAAGCAAAAGTTTAAGCTACAAACCTGCATTTGTCAAGGATCCACCATTAGAGTTAGCAGAAGAAACCTTTGGCCGCCAGCAAAACTGTAAGTTCTCATAGAGGTTACTAACCACGGCTTTCCTTTTCCTCATTCTAGCCTCCACATCCAAATTTTCACTTTCATAACTCCATTTTCTTGATAGTGAGTTATTGAAATTGCCCGCATCATGGGTTTCAGCCTGCTGACTAGTTTTCATCGTCGAAGGACCTAATCTCAATGACAAGTCGCATTCATGACCATGCAAGTGTTCTTCACCTGTGAATCTCAGATCAGCTTGAGTAGCATCGTTTATACTTAGGGGATTACAAAAAGAAGATTTTTGAATGAACCCCACTTCACCATTTTCTTTGAGCTCACAATATGGCTCCGAAGGTGCACCATAACCGATCTTTGGATCCTTAAGTTCAATACCATTTCCGTAATACAGAGGATACACTGATGGAGGTTTAGTACTTTGGCAGAGATAGGGCTTATCACTCGGTGGAGATTGAAAAGAGAATTTGTTTCTGAGAGATTTATCGTTTGGGAGAATAGGGATTTGGGATTTTAGAATAAAAGGAGACAAATTGATGCTAGGGGGCTTCATGATTTGGGAATAGTGAGATACGAAAGGAGTAGCTGTAATTGGAGTTTCTTGGGTTGTCTTGTGTAAATTGTTTGCAGGACAGAAATTAGGCTCTGGATTCTTGATGCTAAGGTAGTAAGTCGAAGTATTATTCCGCTGGCTCCTTGATGTCCTCATTGGTGTGCAACCCAGATTAAGAGCAGCTGTGAAGATATTAAAGAATGAAATCAATAAGAAGATAACAATATACACCAAAAAATAAAAATATTTCGCTCCTATTCATGTGTGAGCCATCAAGATATCAATAAACCAAGCTTATATAGAATCCAAATGACAAATAAGGCTCCTCAGATGTTGAGTTGACAAATAAGGCTTATATAGAATCCACTTGCATTTTGCAAAATAGTAGTATAAATGGCACACAGGTCACAAGTTCCTCCAAGATTATGTTTCTTGGAACACAATGGAGAAATACCCACTTGAATCTATGAGCTGAAGTGTGTGTTTTTATGAATTTAAAATGAGAAAAATGATAAAAAGAAGAGGAAAAGTGATGAACTGAGAGATGGTACCTTCAATACAAGGCTGCAAGAAAACCCCAGTTTCAGTACTCTCATCCAACCTGATTATTGTGTTAATGGCATCATTAGCTCTATCCCAAAGGGTTTCAAGATCCATATACTCTGCCTATACAAGAAAATATTAGGCAATATATGAACATTAGAATTAACAAAAGTAGAAAATAAAAAGAGAAGAAGTGAAATTAGATTCTGTCTATTTCAAAGTAAAGTGCCCTAAATCCCCTTTTTTTCACATTTTCCACATAAAGAATCCAAATGTTCCAAGAAAATCTGACAATCAAACCTTTAAAAGATAATCTTTTGGTTTGAAATGTGTCATCAGAAATACCTCAGAATTAGCTTTAGAGTACATGATTTCTTCAACTTTTAGAACGACAATTGGGAGCTTATCTTGCCATTCTTTGTTCTTCCTGGTTGCTAAGCTATGGATCTCATTCACAACCCTATACAAACACAAAGTATGAATAAAAACAGAAAGAAAAGAAAACAAAAGGATCCATGAGAGAGAGAGAAAACCTAAAGATTTCTTGAATGAGAGAACCCCTCATGGGTTGATGTCTATCACTGTGCCAAGCTCTTCTAACGCATTCATAAGGTCTTGGTCCAGGTCTAGGCATCTTCAAATGCACAAGAAACTCTCAAAATCAGACACAGATTACAAGGTTGAAGCTATGGGGAAAACCTCATGAACAAATTATGTTTTTGCTTTTAGAATCTGCCTTCAGAGACGAAAGGGAAAATTTAAGGAGAAAAAGAACCCATGAATCTCGATTGGGAATTTTGTGATGGGTAATCTTTGATTTTGGAGACTCAGAAAAGTAAGCAATGTGGGTACTGAAATTCAAGAACAGTGGAGAGATAAAGAAGAAAGAAGAGGGGTTTTCTTTCTTTTTTGATCTGTCACTGTCTTTTACTTTCAGTCACTCAATAATTTCGAAGGAAGAGGGTTTTTATTTTTGCATTGAGTAAGTTTAGGGTGTGTCCCCCACTCATCCACATGCCTGCTTCCCCATGCCTCAAGGGTCCATTTCCTTCTATCTCTCACACAGTAATACAAAGAAGATGAGTGATGAAGAGGTAAAACCCTTTTTGTATTATCCCCAACATTGTCACTGTCGGTGGCTTTAAAGCAAACCCCAGCCTCATAATTCTCAACCCTCCCTAAAACTTGCTCCCTCCTCTTTTTAATCTTTCATCATTTCTTTTTTCTTTCTCCCAATATTCACTCAAAATCACTTAATATTTTTGATTTATAACCCAACGCAAAATAATTCAGTCTCAAGTAATTCGATGTTTAATCGAGTTATAAAATTTTCAAATCATAGATATTGGTTTACTATTATTTGAAACCAATACAACCCGATATCCTTGTATTTTTCTTAGATTTAATATGATTATTGAGTTTCTATTAATATGTACATCAGACAATTACATAATCATGTACCATCTTCATATACACACGTTTCCAAATCTCTATATAACTCATGCGTATATATGTCCAGTAACTGTAAACATATATATGTAAATTGAGAAAATTAATTGAATGCGATATACGTAAAATTTAGAAAATATGGATAAGTTGTATCAAATGGTTGATGATGAAAAAAATTAAGAATGGAGAAATAACATATTTTTGGTTAGAAGAATATTTTAATGTATCAAAGTATCAAACCTGGCCAATCTGACCAATCCGTACGGTTTGGGTTGGGTTACACTTTACCTTGGGTTAGATTAGATTAAGATTTTTCAAACCGCAAGTATTGAATTGGGATATTCAGATGTCTTTAATCCGATCATCATCAACCAAACCCATATGCACCCCTAATAAATATTGTTCCATAGGATTTTACTTCTTATTTATGATTGGAAGACAATGAAATTAATTATAAAAATAAAAAAAGATGAAAAATCGGTAACCATTGTTATATTTGGGAAATTTGAGTTATATGCTTTAGAAGGCCTATATAAGAAATATAGTCAATCTTTACTCTACTCTATTTGTCTCTCTTTTTCTTACATCAAACTCCATCTAGTAGTTTAACATGTAGTAATTCTGATCGAAAATCACAGTTTGCATGGTGAATGCATTCTGGATTTTATACCATCTCATGCATTAAATGTATGTTGTCATCTTTAGAATACTTGTCACCTTAGAATAAGTTGATCAACATTAACCTGCACACCATTGAAATGTTCTATTTAGTGTACATTTAGATGTGTATTCAGTATTGTACCAATGTACTTTACTTAGGATATGAACAATGAAAGTATATGGAAACAAACCCGCTTTCAAAGCATGTTTAGATAATATATTTCTTAGAGTACAAGAGGTTGGTGAAAGTTGGTAAATCAAAGACTTAGGGGCGTTTGGTTCGTAGAATGGAATTCAATGGAATTGGAATTCGTCAAATGAATTTGACTTTGAGGGAATGAAATAGAATCTGATGAAATTTGACCATGCCTTGTGATTGCGTTTGGTTGCATGGAATTGGAATGGAATTCTTAATGGAATTGGATTAGGGAAGAAATCTTAGGAAAGGAATTGAAATCCTAGCATATTGCCATTTAATTGTAAAATCTGTGCGTGAAGGAATCGACTGGAATTGAAAGGATTCCATAGTCTTATTCCATGAACCAAACACTATATTTGGAATTTGGTCAAAGGATTGGACATTCTAATTCCTTTCAATTCTCATGATCCAAACAGCCCCTTAATGTCTTCAAATCGACTACTTAGGAATCACTTTAGTTTTCATAATCGGATGATTGAGTTATTGAACAGCATCGTCATCCTTCTATCATCACTTTGATTAGTTTTTTATTTTGCCATTGATTTTAGGCTTGTATTAGGTGAATCCAAAAATAAAGATCAAGATAAAACATTGGATTGACCTTTTAATTAAAGACACAGAAACTTCAACATATACAAATCGGAGGCTAACCTATTTTTTTATGTCTATCAGAAAAAAAGGAATTGTTCTGCTAAGCATTTGGATCGAATGGTAAGATCAGATCAAAGCATTGTCATCATCAAATCCAATAGGTGTGACCAATAGAACTCGATCAACTTTATGTTTTGTTTCAAGTATAGTTTTCTGACATTATTTTGTAGATTTAATTCAAAGTGCTATTATGGAGGGCATTGATACCTATTAGATGTAAAGCTACACATTAGAGGTTCAAGTGTAATGTATGAATGTAAATTGTTCATTTGTAGCATTCGTTACTCATGGAGCTCAATATGGGTGTTCATTTTACAGTAACAAACCCCATAATACATCTGCACTGCACCAAACCATACAGTTAAAACTTTAGTGGTATGATTTATGGTTTGTGTTTTTTTTTCAAACCGCACTATGTGGATCTAAATTACGAAATTGTCATTGAAACCATACTGCATATTAGTTTTATTAATTAATTTATATTTAAATCTAATTGTAATTTTACATAGTATACTTTTATTAACTAAATAATTATTGCTTCTACATTATTCATTTATAAAATGTCATATCTAAAAGTGTTACAATATGTTAATAAAACGCTTTTAGGATTAACAAGTTTTTTTTTTTTTTTGGGAGATTTTTAAAATAAAATGTCATAATAGTTATTTTATTGGACACTTTTGAGAAGTGTCCAACAGATCCGGTTTTTTATAGGATACTTTTTCAATAGTGTCTTATAAAATAACTAATATGATACTTGATTTAGAAACATCCTAAAAAACTTGTTAAAACGTCCAAAAACATCTTATAAATCTATTGTAACACTTTTAGATATGATGGTTTTCTATTTGGTCCTATAAACTTATTTCCTATAAAATAATCTATTATGACGTTTAAACATTTTAGGCGTCCAATAAACCTAATCTTGTTGTAGTGGCTTTAAATCTTATTGCAACATGAACGCCCCTACTAAATAGTTGTTCTAGAGTTATAATGCATGAATTTGAACTTTTATTGCACCATGTTACTCAATACAACTTTATATACACTTGATAGTAGTTCGATAATTATAATCCATAAATTTGATATGTTCATTAATGTTCATTCTCGGTATTTTGAGCTTTATTGGTATAATTAGAGATTCAACATTTTGAGTTCAGTTTCAAAATATCGAGATGAAGCATCGAGTAACCATCGAATCACTTGAAGCATAACTTTCATCAAAAACCGAGTCTCTATCAAACTATATCAAGTTGATTGATGTTCAGTCTTAGCATAATATTGTATTATCTTTAATTAATAAATATTCATAAATTTTGCTATAGTGGGATATACGTTCTTTTGTTGATAATTTTCTGTTCAATCATAAATATTTATACAGTGTATGTTGCATATACATTTTTACCAAAATAACCTATTAATACAGTTCATACTTGATACTTAAAACCAGGGTTTGAGGAATATCCTCGAGTTAACCAGCCATGGGGATACCTCTCCGATTGTGGAAGCCAAACTAGACAAATTATAGTACACAAGAAGAGAACATGTGAAACAATATGAATCATAGCTTAAAATCAAACTCAATAAATGGTACAGGCTGGTGTTTTTGGGTTTGTAATTATTTACAATTTTCATTTGGTTTTAATATATATATATATATATATATATATGCAATTATGTAGGTGATGAAAAATCTATGATCCCCGTTAGGTATCCCTATTCCTCATCAGGGATAGGAATGGGGAATCTGATTCCTAGTACTCCAACCCTGTTGTCATCTCTAAACAATTGGACTGCTTCCTACAACATCTTTGTGACACTGGAATACCAATTGTTGAGGCCTTCGGCCCTTTCAATGTTCACTTCTTTTAGTCCTCTCAGTCGGCTGATACAACAAAATATTTTCCATCTATATAATTTTCGGTTGGTTTATCTCTAACTACAAGTTTTAAAGCAGCCTCAACAACCTCACTCATGACTTTCTTTGCTTCACACACACACACACACACATACAGAGAGAGAGAGAGAGAGAGAATGGTATTTTAGGGGGTTTTGTGTAGACTCTGGGTTTAGATGAGGACAATTTTGGATAGTTGAGCATATTTAATGCATGCCTGTCGGACTATCAATCAAGAAACTAGCGATCCAATATAGAGAAACAATTGAGTAATTATGAGTCACATCCACTTTAATCACGAACTTAGAAAACATATTAAATTGGTTGATTATAATTATAGGGCATGTCAATGATAATTGATACATTCACATTCATCATGAACTTAGAGAACCTATTACATTGATTTGCTGTAACTGTTAGTCCCGAAGGTGACCCAACAGTAACAAATGGTTCTCGACAAAATGCAATTGTTATTTTGATACATTCACTAATATTTGTGCATTGGATATTCATTGATAAACATTCGAGCAATTATGAACAAAGTGTGGCTAATGGCTAAAAATTGTTACAATCATTTATAGACTTGTCCATCGTGCAACATTGATCAAACTCTAAATAATTGTAAGAAATATTGACATGGTTTTCTTGATAATTCTGATAGTATTTCTAAAAAAAAATCATAGAATACACCAAAATAGTTCCTTGGAGAAATCAACGACCTCAAGCATCTTCACCATGTCCACCCATATATGACTATGAGCGGATGTGATGAAGATGTTTGGACATGTTCATTACTCCAACTATAACTATCCATTTAGGTAAGTGTTTATGACTATTTCAAAAAGCATTATCAAAGTCATCATTGTACATATGTTAATATTTCTTAAATTTTTTGGAGAGCATTCGAGGTTTCGAGATCTACACGGAGGAAAGCTGACATGAGATTGTAATCAAGATTTAGAGGCATTTTATCAAATTCTTAACCGGTAAGCACTTACCAGAAAGAATCACCACCCTACTTACCTTATTGTGTAACATTATTTGTCATCAAAATAAATTGTTGTTAAACATCTTTCACTCAGTAAACACTTACCAGGTAAGAGTCTTCTCTTTCACTTATCGGGTAAGATTCTTGGTCCTTGTAATGCCTTTTGCCAGGTAAGATTCTCGGTCCCTATCATGCTCATTTGATATGGTAAGTGATTCTCGTAAGTGTTTACCCATAAATAGTTTGGTAAACGACCCCTTAATCAACACCAATATGCAACAAAAATGTCTTGGAGTGTGAAGAACATTGGGAGGAGATGTATATTTATATAGAGGGTCTCATTGCACATACAAACTCAAATACCCTTACTTGATATGTATTAAGAATATATTTATATTAAAAAGTTACAAGGTTTAAAACTGACTGGTTAGATAATTCAATACAGGAATATTTTTTTCACTTACAAGATTAGTATGTACAAAATATTACTCTAACTTTATAATTTGTTATAGGTTGCATCTTATAGCTAAAAAAGCGTAATAAATTTAATAGTAAACAATTAAATTTTACAAAAGAAGCTCTTATAAAATCCATAAAATCTTATACAACAAAAGGTGTAATGTTTCATTACTCATCATTATGTCTCTGTTAACATCGACATAATGTCGTCATATGAAAAACCATATATAGTCTTACACGTTAAATGTTAAAAGCATCATTACAACATCATTTTATGTATTATATAGTAAAAAGTAAGTATATGTGCATAAATTTCATTTTCTACAAAATATATGATGGTAAATAAAATGTTCAAATTTCTATAAACATGACCACGACTTAATTCAATGCAAATTAAAACTTGTTGCTAACGTTATATATAAAGTTTTAGTTACTAGATTGATTGTCGCACCTAAAAAATATATATTTTATAAATTTTGTTAAGTAGAAATATTTTTTTCCTTCACTCCCTTTGACGTCATTTTGTCTAAATAAACCCTCATTTAATACCCCGATATAACTTCTAAAGGATGGTGTACCTGCTCATGTACACCATCCTCTCTCATTGTCTTTGTTTCTCAATTGCAGCCATACCAAACACACTAGATGGTGTGGCTTTGAGTGGTTTTTGTTTGAAATCAAGTTGGAACGTTTCCCATATGTCGAACTTCATGGCAGGAGTTGTTGAGGATGATGCGGTACGTCGTAATAGGAAGACAATGGACAAGGATGTGGTAACGGATAATAATGTAATCAATGGCCGAAGAAGCAACCAAATAAGTGTAGAGTTGGTGGCATGAAAAAGAAGGGTGGATGATAAGACAACCTATTGGTTACAGAGTGTTTGAAAACCGTTTAATTAATGAACATGTCCATTAAAAGATATTTATCGAGTCAAAGGTGTGTATGTTTGATAAGCTCTAAACAAACATCTAATTAAGTGATAATATTTCTTCCTTCTTCAATCAACGCTGGTCAAATCAACATTTCCTTCATATTTTCCTCATTAACGCTGACTCACAAATTTTATCAAACAACCCCTTAAGTTGTTAACAAACGCAACCAACTTGGCTCCATATCTTTTGTTGATTGATAAATTAATTCTACTTTGAAAAAGAAGAACCTAGAAATTGGATTTAATATTTCGTATAATAAAAAATTTAAAGCATTAAGAATGATATAGAACATCTTAAATAAAATATTTAACAGAATCACGTACTTTTATGTTATGTATCCTATCTTTTTGTAGGGATTATGATATTGAAAATACCATTTATAGTGTTCCAAAGTGACAATTTGGTACGAATCTTTTATGGTCCAATTTAAGATGATAATGCTACACTATTTAAAAAAGTTGTACATTATTTTATTTTCTTCATGTTCTTGTAATATATCTCAAAATAGAAAAAAAATCTTTTCTAATAAGATTTTATGTTAATTTATTTCAACATAAATTTAATCATAGGATGAGATGCAATTACATGCCTTAATTACGTATCAATAGTAATAGAAGTATTTACTTGTGGGTAGAGTACAAGTAGTCAGACTTGATGAATTGAAGAAAGATGTTGATGATCGATCAAAGTTTCAATTTGCATGCATGTATATACTAATGAAGGAGAATGATGTGTGTTCTTGATTTTTTCTAAAAGAAAGTTACAGTGAAAGGGCATAATAGGACATGATTAATGGCATTAAAATTCTATAAGGACCATATGATAAAATAAATAACAAATGGGCACATAATTATGATTGTTATCCCACAATAGATTAACACAAACACCTACAAATAGTCTAAGCCACTAACACATATATGTATACATTCTCCCACTTGTCCCTATGATTGTTTATGTTAAGTGTTTGATCATAAGTTGCTTTAGTGATAATCTATTTAAATCATCATGGCTTAGCAAAATATTATAGCAAAAAGATACCAATCAACACATAGCACTTTCAATAGGGGTGTTTGCAATTCATTTTGGACAGTTTAAACCTTAAACCTTAGATCAAACTGCAATGGCGGTTTAGAAATCTTCTAAACCAAACGATTTAAAGTGAGTGAACAAATCTGTCAAATCGGACCATAAAAAGACGATATAGTCTGAATGATTTAAGTGGTTCTTGTGCTATTATAGACTTTAAACTAAAAAAACTTAATATCTATCTCAAAAATGAACTGCCAATATAACATTATTAAAAAAATATTATACTGAATTATAAAAAAATATCTATCTTGAAACACCCTGATTTTTGGTAAATATAATTTCAAATTTTTATATATATTTTTAACCTTATAATAGCTTTGATGAAGTATGTTTGAGTTTTGGTTTGGTTAGATAACCGCATGAGGCAAGAAAACTCAAAGGTTGAAAAATAGGTGCTTTACGGCCGCGAAGAAATAAGTTGTGCATATGTGAAGAGTAAACAAAAAGTGGGCAAGAAATGGGTTGAAGGGAGCTGGGCCTGCAGACACGGGTAATAAATGACCGGGGGACTTAAGTTATAGACCTCGGATGGTTGAATTTGATGACCGTGTGATCCATAATGATTTAATTCTAGCAATTAAACACATCTTTGTTCATTGGAAGATTCTAACATAAACCATGGGTGGTTGAACTTGTTGACCAATTTTCCGTAATAGTAGCTCTAGAACATAGACGTGTAGCCTACTTTTGTATTCCGTCATGATCAATGGAAATCGGTTCTCCCCCGTCATCATAAGATGTATTTTAGGTTTTATAATCCTTATTTGAATTATGTGTACTTTGGGATCTGATCAAGTTTATAAACTTTTACACTTGCATTACTTAGTTTAATCTCAATAGGCGTCAAGCCTAGACTTTTTCTCAAATTAAAATTTATAACAATTATCACAATACAATTTAAGCGGGCTCGAAATGTAATTCACCACTTTGAGATTCCGATGGCGAGATTTCATAACATGGAAGATACGTAGTATGGTAACAAAGATATTGTTGGTCCCGTAAGGGTCTACAAGAATAGAAACAGTTTGTAGATGAGGGGGGGGGGATGAATACAAACACAATATTTTCAAATTTAAAATATATATTGATAGAGAAGATCAATATAGATTTTACAAGACTGTTTGCGGAAAGATAAGGTAATGAAAACCTATCTAAACAATCTTTGGTTACACACAAAGTTTTAGCAAATACAAGAAAATAGATTGCTAAAAGGAGAATCCTTTACTTAAGCTAGAAGATGCTTGAAGTAAGAATAGGGTTAGAGAGAGATGCGCGCTCTCTGCATGGAGAAGAAACACTTCTATTTATACCCAGTGCATTAAATGATCATTTAATGCAATATGGTAGGTTATAGAGTGCGTGTCAAGCCTTAAGAGGAAGACTTGTCTGTTGATCCTCTCTCTCAGTGATTTGATGATAATCCCTTTTTCCTTTCACGTTGTATTTGTGTCTCTATATTTTCAGTTCCAACGATCATCACTGAGTATGTTCAGTGATCGCTGAAGAACTTGCATTGTAAATTCATTAGAGACAAACAATACTTCAAGAAGACAACACTCACACCAAAGATCCTTCAGCGAACGTCGAAGACTGAAACTGAAGATTAGAGACTGGCGAGTACGTGATCTGAAGCGGTATTCAATGATTACAAACCTGTCTACATATGTGTGAAGACTGCTCTAGCTTCAGCGAATGATGATGAGACCTCCAGGTCATCACAGCATTCAACGATCAAAAGAAGTTTGCTTAGCACGATTGTTGTTGTCTTGTCCTTTTGCACATAAAGGACAAACCCATACCCTTGCAAAAGTTAGTACGGTACGGAGCCGATTAGTCGACTCTTTGTCCACCAACTTTAGGCAAGGATGTMTGCTCAAGAATAGTGCTTTTGTACTATTCACTGTAGCAAAGGACAAACCTTCCTCTTAAGGCTTGCCACGCACTCTAAACCTACCATATTGCATTAAATGTTCATTTAATGCACTGGGTATAAATAAAAATGTTTCTTCTCTTTGTAGAGAGCGCGCATCTCTCTGCAATCCTCATTTTACTTCAAGCATCTTCTAGCTTAAGTAAAAGATCTTCTTTTTAGCAATCACTTTTCTTGTAATTGCTAAAGATCTGTGTGTAWCCAAAGATTRTTTAGATAGRTTTTCTTTACCTTATCTTTTCGCAAACAGTCTTGTAAAATCTGTATTGATCTTCTCTATCAATATATATTTTAAATTTGAAAATACTGTGTTTGTATTCATCCCCCCTCCTTCTACAAACTGTTTCTATTCTTGTAGACCTTTACGGGACCAACATTGTCCTTTACTATAGTGAATAGTACAAAAACACTATTTTTGAGCAGACATCCTTACCTAAAGTTGGTGGACAAAGAGTCGACTAATCGGCTCCGTACCGTACTAACTTTTGCAAGGGTATGGGTTTGTCCTTTGTGTGCATAAGGACAAGACAACAACAATCGTGCTAAGCAAGCTTCCTTTGATTGCTGAATGCTGGAATGACCTGGAGGTCTCATCATCATTCGCTTAAGCTAGAGTAGTCTTCACACATATGTAGACAGGCTTGTAATCACTGAATACCGCTTTAGATCACGTACTTGCCAGTCTCTAATCTTCAGTTTCAGTCTTCGACGTTCGCTGAAGGATCTGTGGTGTGAGTGTTGTCTTCTTAAAGTAAAGCTGTCTCTGATGAATTTACAATACAAGTTCTTCAGCGATCACTTAACATACTCAGTGATGATCGATGAAACTGAAAATACAGAAACACAAATACAATGTGAAAGGAAAAAGGGATTATCATCAAATCACTGAGAGAGAGGATCAACAATCTCCCCCTATTTGATGATAACAAGATAACATAAAGAAAGTTATCTTATCTAATAATAGTAAGGAAAAGTTACACATAAAGTACATGTCCCTTTTTACTATTTTGGGATCTTTTTCAGTTTGGATAGTCTTAGCTTGAGAAGTTTTCTTAAGTTATATCTAAGAAAATTATAAGTACGAAAACTGAAACTGAAAACTTATTCACTGAGTTAAAGACTGTCAGTGAACGGAAAAAGTAACATCGGAACTCATAGACTTGTGTCCCTATTACTTTTTTCAGGGATCTTT
>NW_020202623.1:0-1156 GCF_001531365.2 Cynara cardunculus var. scolymus
GTTATAAACATCATCAAGACTTTCTCCCTCTCTAGCCTTGAATTCTTCATAAGCAAAAATACAGTTTGTAATCTTCAGTTGAGTTCCRACTTTAGAACCCATCATCATTTTTTCTATCTGGACCCACATGCTGTGACCAGATGATTTGTAGTTATCAATACTGGTATAGATATCATTGGCCAGTGCTTGCATCATGTAAGATTTGCAAAGCACATCAGCATGTGCTCTTTCTTTCTCTTCAGGTGAATATTGATCCTTCCATTTAGGTAATCTCTGTGCAGGAATGCCTACTACTGTATCAGCTTCTACCATTAGAAAGAATTCAGCTGGACCTTCCAATAGAGATTGCATGATTAGTTCTCCTTCTTTCATTCTTTCAATAAAGTTGAGAAATATGTCTCTCCATTGATTATAATCWCCTCGAAAAAGAACTAGTGGCTTGGTATCAGTACCAATAGCCATGGCTTCTTTTGAGCTCATCTTTTCAGTTTGTATGAAAAATAGGATCGACTGCAGTTCAAAGTTTGAATTTAAAAGATCAGTTTACAAAAAATAGATCTGATAAAATGTAAACTATAATAAGCACACATTCAACACTTAGACAATTAAGCATACAAGCACTTGTCCAGTTTAGTAATCCGGTCAAGTTATCTGGTTTACAAGTCCGGTCAAAAAGATAGACAAAATTAACACGTTATCCGGATTAGAAATCCGGGCAATACATGGACATAAACTGTGCAAATATAAATCGCACAAAGATAAAACGTTCAAAGTCTAAGAATTAAACCGATCAAAAGAATTCAAACATAAACCGATCAAAGTCAAACAATTAAATCGATCAAAGTCAAACACCGTTCAAATGTATACCGTCCAAGATATATACGATTATAGAAATAAACCGCTCAAAAGTCCAAGACTTACCGAGCGTATTCTAAACCGCACAAACTTACCACACGGATTGGTTAAACCGGTCAATATTCGAACAAGTTACAATTTTCTTACCAGCCGGATACTTTTAAACCGYTYACTAAACCTTTCAAGTGTTACACGGTTTATCAACCGGATTCCTTAAATCGCACAAAGCATCAACTAATCCGCACAAAGCATCAACGGTTTGCCAGCCGGATTAGCTAAACCGGTCAATGTATCCGCCCAA
>NW_020202623.1:1760-3335 GCF_001531365.2 Cynara cardunculus var. scolymus
AAAACATAAAATTTCACACTTTTTTCCAAAAATTTGGATCAAAATATGAAAAAATATGAGTTTTTAAGAACTTTTTCCAGAAAGCTAAAAATCGAATTTCGACAATTTCAGCCTTAAAACTTGTTTAAAATGCAAAATAGTGTGAATCAAGATTGTTTGAAATACAAAACCGAATCTAACAATACAAATCTTAACCAATAACACCCAAAAAATTAAATGATTTTGACACAAAAACCAATCCGGACGAAAAAAATATCAAGAACAGTGAAGAACATATCGATAATCTTCAACAAATTCGTGCAAAAAAATGTGTAAAATGGATATATCTTCAAATCCAAACTGCTGCAGCTTGCTTTGATACCAATTGATGAGTCCAGATTTCATACAAATATGATATAATCTTCATAGATCATGATGAACATAAAGGTAGAAAGAAGATTGTCAAGAAGATGATTAGATTGAGAGAGAGAATATTACATCAGCAAATCTTGATCTTCTGATTAATGACAAAAGGTTTATTACAATTACAAGGTAAAATCTATTTATACTAGGAAATTGTAAAGGCTAAGCTATTACAAGGAAACTACACTAAGGAGAAACTTGAATACAACTTTAAAGCACTAACTTGAACCCAACAGTTAGGGACAAACACAAACTTTTTATAAAACGATGATGTTTTATATTTGAATAACATATAAATTTGAAGATATCATAAAAATTTGACAAAATTATATCGATATTAGTATCAAATTAACTATTTAAAATTCCTCAATTTTTGTGTAATTTTTTAATTCAAAATTTTTAATTATAATTTAATTTAAGTTCAATAACGAATTAATTTATATTTGGTTTAGTAATATAATTTTCTTATAAAGATATTTTGTCAGAACTCGATAATTATCCTAATTATATTTTAGATTTTTTATATTTGAAAATGAGATGTTTATCCTCTATTTGATTATGTTTATCCGCAATTAGTTACACGAATTCAAACATGGAGTTTTAATAAGTTGTACTTATGCATAATTTACTTGTAATCTTGAATTTTAAGTAATATGCATCAATATACAGTATTTTATGCATAAAAATGGTTTTTAAAAGTTTTTGTCAAATGCTTTATACATAGAATAAATAAATTAGTTTGATGGATCAAATATGTTACAAAAGTAAAAGTAGTATGATGGATCAAATTTGTTATTGAAAATTGAAGTTAAGAAAAGAGGAAGATGAATAGACAAGAATGCCCCTTCATCAACGGAGACTTAACTGAATGAGTTGAAGAAAGAATCATATACGTTATAAAAAAACTAGAGGGGTACTCGTGCAATACATCCAGACACATTTCCATTTCAATGTTTTGTTTTTTTTATCCATGTCGATATAAACTATTTTATGTGGTTTTGAGAAAACGATAATGTTTTTATTTTTGAATAAAATAAAATTTTGAAAATATCATATAAAATTGACAAAAAAATATATCAATATTAGTATCAAATTAACTATTTAAAAGTTCTTGTTTGTGTATTTTTTTAATTCAATTTTTTTTATAATTTAATTTAATGTAACGAAGTAACT
>NW_020202623.1:4242-7826 GCF_001531365.2 Cynara cardunculus var. scolymus
TTATGATTTAATTTAGATTTAATAACAAAGTAATTTATTTTTGATTTAACAACATAATTTTCTATAAAGATAATAATTAAACATTTTATTAGAACTCAATGATTATCTTAATTATATTTTAGATTTTCTAGATTTAAAATGAATGCCTATCTTGTATTTGATTAAGTTTATCTACAGTTAGTTACACGAATTTAAGAATGAAGTTTTAATAAGTTGTACTTACGCAAAATTACTTGTAATCTTGAATTTTAAGTACTATGCATGAATAAACAGTACTTCATGCATAAAAAATGGTTTTTAAGAGTTTTTGTCAAATGCTTTATAAATAGACTAGAAGGGTACTCGCGTAATACAACGAGATACATCTTCATTTTAATATTTTGTTTTATTTTTATGTTTATTGATATGATATGATTTATGTGGTTTTGAGAAAGATAATGTTTTTTGTGTATCCCAATATTGATCAATCTTCATGTGCATCAAAATCATCAATGGCATAATGATATTTCATGTAAGAACTTAGAAGGAGTAGAGAGAGAAAGTTAATGCTCAATTCTTAGTCAAACTTGTATATACGAATCTGCTCTTACAATATGGCACACTTCTAAATTTACAAAGACATCACCCTTTATATAGGGTCAAACTACAAGACAAAGGTCAAAGTCAAACTGTCTAAAAAAAGTCAAACACGATGACTTTTACACAATTAAATACAAAATAAACTTTCAAGACGAATACAATTTATCACTGATTTTCAGTCCTAACATTCTCCCAATTTGTATTCAGATTTGAAAGAAATTGCGCGCTTTAAGTCTCGTTTGAACTTTGAAGCATTAAACACACTATGTCTTCTTCAAAAACAAACTTCAACTTGAAACATCATATAATCATTTGTTGAAAAAGATCTTCTAACATTCTCCCCCTCGAATGTAGAACAGCGATGATCTTCTCTTTTAACAATGTAGATCAGAAACAATAACGAACTTCATAAATGATCTTTAGAAAATTTTATCTTCAAAGGTAGTCTTCATCAGCAAACTGTTGTAAAATGGATCTTCACATTCAACATCTCTCAGTCATTTTAGCATAGGAATAATCTTTTGTAAGCATCTCCAGTCGCACTCCTTTTGAGTCTTTTGCCATCTTTAAAGTTACTCCCCCTTGATCTTTACATCAAATTCCCCTTTTAAAGTTCGGAATTGGACATTTCATTCATTATTACATACTCCCCCTTATGATGAAATGAGAATCATTCCATCATACACAAGAATGAATGAAATTCTCCGCGTAAACCGTCAATTCATGAAATTGTAAGTAGATCTTTGCAAATCCACTTATTAATCTTTTCAGGTTAAGGGAATGGGAAGGTAACAACCAATTTCAACAAATGAAATTGTTTTCAATCTTATAAAAATATTGGCTTGTGAGTATAACAGATATACTCAGTACAACGGATGTATTGATATGAGACTTTTTTAGACTCATCTCACCAGGTCTTCCATTCAATCTTTGATAGCTTAAAAATAGCATGTCTATGAATGTTTTGGCAAATTAACATATAAAATGCAAAATCTGTGTAGTGTAGAAAGATAAAGCAACTAATGCTTATGTTTAGACTCAAAAAGATAAACTGTGTGGACTACACAAATTTATCAGACTCAATGCGTGATCAAAAAGACTTGATGGGGGGACATATATCATTCTGATTCAATTTCAACTTTCTCCGAATGAGAAATTGATAGATGATGAGCTGCGTGCCCCAAGTGTTATTGAAACACTTATCTGTTGAGAGATAAATGAGTAGTTGGTGGGGTTGTGACAAGAATTGGCCTGGGCTTTGCCTTTTTCAATATTAGTCTCGAAAGAATTGAGAACTAATAGATTATGTGGTATGCCCGGATATTAGAAGTTTGGAACAGGATCCTCGTATTCTTTTAATCCTGACACAACTCTCATCAATTCTTTTAGCTCACAACAACTACCCCTCTCTCTTTTTCATTTTAAGCTCTGCACAAAAACCCTATTTGATTTAAAGCTCACTCAAATATGATTGTCCTCATGGGTAGGTTTGTCGGTTCTGACATTCCATTGAGGTATTTATGATAAGCACTTAGTCCCTCCTAAAATTTAGCATTATGTACAGTTGATAACAAATGGTTGATCAAAAATATTATTTCAAATAAAGCACAATGACCAGATAAAAATTGATCAAGAAATTTGGCTTTAAGCATAATTACTGAAAGAATGATGCAACAATGATCAGATTATTCGATATGCGAAAGAAATGAATGAAGATCTGTAAGTACGAATTTACAGATTCTGATTTAAAAAAATGTATATCAATCAAGAAAAAAAAATCAGAAAAATCAACATTTGAATACAAACGAGTGTATTATCACCGAAAATGATTTATATATAAGAGACGTGATAATAACGATTTGAAGAATAGCTGAAACAGGTATTGGAGTTATGATCGATGAGAAATTACACAAGTAAAATCTCAGGAAATACATGTTCAGAAAAAGTACTCGTTTCCCAAAAACAACTCATTTATCAAAAACTTTTATTGAAAAACTTCTAGAGACTCCCCCTAGAAAATTGATTTATGTAATGTTCCAGTTTAGCTCAAAAGAATAAAAATGGAAACATGTTTAGCACGGGTCCTAAACTGGGTGTTTAGAAACCAAAATATTTAAGCACGGGTTCTGAACTGATGTATTCAGAAGCCTTGTTTGCAACAAATTACAGCTCCCCCGCATCACTGATATGATATTCTGATCAGCACAAAATTGACACACCTGCAAAACCAGATTAAATAGATTTTGGTACCCAAACGAACTTGGGTCCTATTTTGTTAGTATCGGGTTGGGGTATATTGTAACTTTCAAACCATCTATTCCTATTAGATATATTCTTTTTAGCACTTTGAACAGGATGATCAGAAATAGAATATGACCCATACCAGTTATTGTGATCATACCTGTTCTTACCTTTCCAACTGTTCTAATAGTTGATATCTCCATGCCACCTGTTGAACCTTTTCTTATTGACAAAATCATTGGTTCTGCATGTTGAGCACATAATTCTTCTCTTGCTAAGATTGATCTGATCATTAGTGGAACTCACAATGCAAGGAAGAACAGAGTTAGTAACAACAGGTGTATGAGATGAAATAGAATCACTTTATTAACCCAAATGCTTTTAGTCTTAGAAGATTTATTGGGTGATCTGATAACATACCCTTGATAATACTGAATAAGACCAACGAGAATAGTTCTTAGAAACAGTAGATTTAGGGCAGCTTGAATAACTGTTCGATTTGGAAAAGTCATAGAAGTTGGTTTTACACTGAGATGGAGAACCAATTGAACTTTGTACACAAGAAAAGTCTTTGACTATTGGTCCTCTCTCTCAGTGATTTGATGATAATCCCTTTTCACTTATATGTTGTATTTATGTTTCTGTCTTTTCAGTTCCAGCGATCTTCACTGAGTATGTTCAGTGATCGCTGAAGAACTTGCATTGTAATTTTATCAGAGACAACAATACTTCAAGAAGACAACACTCACACCAAAGAACCTTCA
>NW_020202623.1:8336-9499 GCF_001531365.2 Cynara cardunculus var. scolymus
CGGTATTCAGTGATTACAAGTCTGTCTACATATGTGTGAAGACTGCTCAAGCTTCAGCGAACGATGATGAGATCTTCAGGTCATTCCAGCATTCAGCGATCAAAGGAAGCTTGCTTAGCACGATTGTTGTTGTCTTGTCTTTATGCACACAAAGGACAAAACCCATACCCTTATGAAAGTTGGTATGGTACGGAGCTGACTAGTCGACTTTATTGTCCACCAACTTTAGGTAAGCATGTCTGCTCATGAATAGTGTTTTTTTGTACTATTCACTGTAGCAAAGGACAAGTCTTTCTCTTAAGGCTTGACACACACTCTAACCCTACCATATTGCATTAAATGTCCATTTAATGCACTGGGTATAAATAGATGTGTTTCTTCTCCATGCAGAGTGTGCGCAACTCACTCTCTAACCCTAATTCTTAATTCAAGCATTTTCTAACTTAAGTAAAGGATCTTCTCTACAGCATTTATTTTCTTGTATTTGCTAAGACTTAGTGTGTATCTAAAGATTGTTTAGATAGGTTTTCTCTACCTTATCTTTTCGCAAACAATCTTGTAAAATTTGTATTGATCTTCTTTATCAATATATATTTTAAATTTAAAAATATTGTATTTGTATTCATCCCCCCCTTCTACAAATTGTTTCTCTTCTTGTAGTCCCTCTCGGGACCAACAAGTGGTATCAGAGCAGTGTTTTCTTTCTTTCCTTGTGTTTAGCTATTTTCAGTATTAGTTTATCTCCTTTCTTAGATAACTTTACTGCTTACAAATGACTTTACAAATTACAAACACACACACAAGATAACGACTCTCTTACCAAACCCCCCCGGTTTGTCCATGACAATTTTAGTCTCTAGAAGAACCGGATGTCCCTCTTTCTGGAAGGTGTGGATCCTGAAATTCCACATACATAGAAAATGGACCATATATTCCATTTGCTATTGTTCCGGCTGTTCCAGCAACAGCTACGACTGCCGTGATTACTGAACGACAGATTCCAAAGCTTCCATATCAGTGGAGCGATGAGGACAAAAAGAAGATAGCTATAGACACGCGTGCTCGGTCTATAATAGCTATGTCTCTTCCTGATGAGATTTATCAATCAGTGATGAAACTCAAAACCTCTAAATCCATGTGGGACACACTTTGTGTTCAATATG
>NW_020202623.1:11069-12707 GCF_001531365.2 Cynara cardunculus var. scolymus
TTTGGTACCTTTGTCTCTTCCATTCCCAACACTTCTTCCTCTCAGTCCTCCTCTTTTACTAAGAGTCATCTTGAAGGAACTCCTTCGAGTTCTGGTTGCAAAGACAAAGGTAAATCTATTGTCACAACATCCTTTCCCAAGAAGTCTAATAGATCTAGGTCTATTCCTTCAACTTGTAAAGCTTCTTCTTCTTCAGGGACTAGGAAATCTAAATCCCATCAGAAATCCAAGTCACAGCTCAAGGTGAACTTTTCGCCTAAGGAATCCAATTCCTCAAAGGTTCATCCTAGAACCAATGAGAAGGGAATTATTGGAGCTGGTCCCACTTCTAGTCTGATACTTCCTAGCCCTAAAGCTACTCCTAGCTTTAGGAAGTGTAAACACTGCGGTGAGAAAACACATATTGCCAGCAAGTGTCCTTCTGCCGCCAAAGCTGGTTCACCAGCTAAGGGCAAGAAAGTAACTAAGGTTGTGAAATCAACTAAGGTGAAATCATCCACAAAGGCTTCTCTAGAAACCAAGGTGAAGAAAACCGTTGATGTCTCTTCTTCAGGCTCAGCGAAGACAACTCTTGCTGAAATTTTTTTAGTTTCAGACGTCGTAATTCTTACCACTGAAGCTTCTTTATCAGGCTCAGTGAAGACTTTTACTAAAACTACGTTAGTAGTGTCAAAGGATGTTCCTCTTTCCACTCAAACCTCTCCAGGTTCGGTGATGCCATCCACTGATGCTGGTTCGTCAGCATCAGACGATGCAGCCTCTAACAAAGCTGGACCCATATAGCTCGGTACCAATAGCATTGTTATTTTGTTTCCTTGTACAGGATGTCAAAGGTATATGGTATCTGGATAGTGAATGTTCAAGACATATGACTGGAGATAAATCTCTTCTTACTCACTTCAAGGAAGAAAGATGACCTTCCGTTACCTTCGGTGGAAATGGAAAATGATATACCAAAGGTTTTGGTATATTAACCAATGGTGTAACAACTTTCAAACGCGTTGCATATGTTAAAGGACTGAAGCACAATCTTCTTAGCATCAGCCAACTGTGTGATAAAGATTATACAGTTAAATTCTCAAAGAATTTTTGTCATGTTCTTGACAAAGATGATAAGGTTGCTCTAACCGGTTCTCGTCTACAGAACGTTTATATCATCAAAATGAATTCTTCTCTCACCGAGAATAGTTGCTTCTTCTCCAAAGCCTCATCAGATATTAACTGGTTATGGCACAAACGGCTATCTCATCTCAACTTCAAGACACTCAGTGAGCTATCAAGAAATGACCTAGTCACTGGTCTTCCTCAACACTCGTTTGCAAAAGGATCTCTTTGCTTTGCTTGTGAAAAAGGAAAACAAACAAGCGCTAGCTTCAAGTCGAAGCAAATCTCTTCAATGACTGCGCCTCTTCAGCTATTGCATATGGATCTCGTTGGTCCAGTCAACGTGCAATCCCTAACTGGAAAGAAGTTCACACTTGTCATTGTTGATGAGTATGTCAGGTATACTTAGGTATTCTTTCTCAAATCCAAGGATGAAGCACCTGAAGAAATCATTTCGTTCATCAAAAAAATAGAAGTACTAAACAATGTTAAAGTACGATCTATCAGAAGTGACCATGGTACTGAATTCAAAAA
>NW_020202623.1:15132-16529 GCF_001531365.2 Cynara cardunculus var. scolymus
TGATCAGCGAATTGGGTATGTTGAACACTGAAGATTAATCTTCAGGTTTTATACTAACTCAGTAAGTGAAATGATTCAGTGCTCTATCTCTAACACTGAACTTTTGAGTAAATATATCTATTCTCTATCAGGTATGATTACTCTTCTATTTTCTCAACTTAAAACCTTTACTGAAGCTTTCTCATCTTCAGTGATAAAATGTTTTAAAAGGTGGTCTCAGTAATTCTCTCCACTCACCACATCTTCAAGTATATCTTTATACTTTTCTTAAAAATCTAAACGATCATTGAATCCTTTCTTATCAGTGATCAAAACGTTTTTTAAATGCCAGTTTCAGTGAATCTTTTATCACTAAATCTGATGTCTTAAAACCATCACTGAATATTTTTCTTCAGTGATAAAATGTTTTAAATAGGGTTATCAGTGTTTTCTTAGACACTGTATGACTCTTCGTTTTTTTAAAAACTAATTTTTTTTAAAAGAAAATAGTTAATGAACTGTCTTTATGACGACATTCTCTATTTACTATGCGCGACGCTTTGAGACGCGCAAAAGGTTCTGTCATTACGCTACCTCATTTTATGCCATCCAATCATGGATGAGAACATGGTATCTTTTTCATCATGACCACTTTCCCGAACCATCGTCTTTTCTCTCGCTCATATTATTTCTCTCTCCTCCTACCTATAAATATGAGACTTCTTCTCCACTTTTCTCTTTACGCTTTCAAATTTCTTAGACGAACCTCTACTAAGATTTCTCCAAAGCAAGAACTCTCTCTAAATCTTCAAACCCTTTTCGACCTTTTCTCTCAATCTTTAAAGGTCAGAATCTTCTTTTCTGCTTAGTAACAAGAAATATGTTTAATATGATTAAGAACTTTGTTCTCTTAATACATTAAACTGTAAAGATTTATTAATCATCTCTTTCATGGTTATAATCTTGTTTCTTTAAACACAGTCTACTTGAAAAATCCTAATCTTTTAAGGATTTTCAAAAGAAGTTTTTCCTAGTTCAAAAACTTTTTCTATAATCTTACCATAAACTCTTGGTTTATTTCTAACAAACCTGTTTGTTTTTCTTCTTATTAATACAAACAGATGGCTGCCAAGAACGTCAACTTCTCCCTTGACGAGATCGCTATCAAGGCTAACAACTACATTGCCTTGTTGGAGATACCTTCCTCCAAAGCACATCACCAAGATGCGGCTGACTTTCTCAAATGGTCGTCCTTGGGCTACGCTCTCAACCATGAGCCCATCATGGTGAAGGAACTTCTTCAGCAGTTCTGGCTCACTACTGAGGTTGTCGAAGCCAAAGACAAGGCTGGACGCCAGATGGAGCAGATCCATTTCACTTTCAATCACATGGAAGTGAACTTTGGTGTTTCTACACTC
>NW_020202623.1:16949-28118 GCF_001531365.2 Cynara cardunculus var. scolymus
GTCTAGCCAAGCCACAAAAACCCCTTCAAAACGACCCTCTCAACCAACTTTTGGTTCTCCTCAGAGAGCCAAGAAGTCCAAAAAGGGGACAACCACGTCTCTAGCTGGGGCGTCTAGCCAAGCCACAAAAACCCCTTCAAAACGACCCTCTCAACCAACTCTTGGTTCTCCTCAGAGAGCCAAGAAGTCCAAAAAGGGGACAACCACGTCACAAGCTGGGGCCTCTCAAAAGGCTTCAGTTATTGGAACTAGCCTTATCCCTGAGGCGTCTTCTGCTTACCCTCCCAGCTCTTCAGTGATTTATCCCATCACTGTCGTATCAGTGGTACCTTCACCAACCACTTCAGTGACCCAAATCACTGAAAGTGTGAATATCAGCACCGCCACCGCTGAACACCCACGTTTCTTCTCAACCATTTTCTCTTCTCCTCCTTCCTTGGTCTTTACGCATGTCGATGATGTATCAGTGATTTTCCTTCCTGATACTGAGACACGCACCACTGGACCTGAGGTTGCTCCTCTCGATGCTCCTCTGCATACCGATGTCCATTCTCTCGAGGACATCTTTGCTCATGCCAGTGACAATCCTTTTGATGTCACTGATGGCCCCTCAGGTGTTCCATCTTCCTACCCTTTCTTTTCTTCTAACCTTGAGCCTTCTGCTCACACTTCTTCTTTTTCAGGTCCTTCTACGATGCATCAGTCTGATGCTCAGGAAGTGAAAGAGGAAGAAAGAGAGAAAGATGATGGAGGAGAAAGAGAGAAAGATGATGGAGAAGATGAAGAGATCGATGATGCCTATGATTTGGCATCAGACATCAAACTTCTCCTTCCAGCCGTTGATACCGTCCTCTGCAGGATCAATGAAGTCCACCAAGAGATGTCCTGCCAAGGTGATCTTGATGCGAACTTCCTTGCCATCCAGGCGGACGTTCAAGAAGTTCAGAGTCATCTCCAGACTCTCCAAGAAGCTGTTCAAGCCAACACCGATGCCATTGCTGTTCTTCACAGCAGGGCTGACGATGCTCAAGCTATTGCTGATCAGCAGACGGGCCTTCTTCAACAGATCCTGGATGTTGTTCGTCAACTAGCTCCAGTGATCCCTCCTTCTTTATATGCCTGTGATCGCGCCCAGCTCCATGAGACTCGTGAGGCAATGACAACTCTAGCTAGTGCTTTGCAAAGGCTAGAGGATATAATGGTTCTCCAGCGTCAGCGCTTGGACGAACTCTCTAGCCAATTCTCTCAAGTCTTAGCCAGAGAGGGGGCCGGTGAATCATCCGATGTTGTGCTTACTTCTTCTCAGGCTGTTGGTCCAGTATCAGCTACAACTGCAGTTGAAGCTGAGGCTCCTAGAGCTGAAGCAGTTGCTGCTCCTGTAATCCTGACCACCAAAGCTGCTCCAGCTGAGGATGTCGATGCCATCCCTTGGGATGATGCCCATACCATCACTGCTGTTGGTGATGATGATGATGATGAAAATGAAGATGATGAAGATGAAGACGATGATGAACCTACCATTCCAGATACCGGAAATGATCTAGATGGCGACGACGACGATGATGATGAAGATGACTTTACCATCAAGTTCTAGAAGCCATCAACTGTCACCAAAGGTGTTACTCTCAGAGATTCTGCATCCCAGGGGGAGCAAAGGCAAGGTGAATCGACTCATCAGGGAACCAGGATTCCAAGTCGAAAGGCAAGGCGGTTGCTGAAGAACGAAATTTGAAGGTATTTTTCAATATCCCTCAACAACCTTTGTTTGAAGACTCTACCTCTCAGGTAGTGATTACTTCAAATTATCAACTTCATATTCCATCAACAACCTGCGGTCGATTGGAGCGGGTACTTGATTAATCCATTTCTTGTGCTCCTACCGACTAGCAGATGTCTCAACTGAAGGAGTCACTCGACTAGACTAGAGTAAAAATCTCTCTCCGTACCTTTAGTGGTGGTGAGTTCGACTTCTTATCTGAAGCTGAAAGACTCAAGGCATTAAGGGCTGAAGAAGAGCTAGAGCTTCAAAAGAAGCAGATTGAAGACAGCTTGAAGCTGGCCAAGTCACTAGTTGAAAAAGTCCTTCCCAAAAAAAAGTCCAAGAAAACGGTGAACGCTGTCCAGGCCCAGGCTAAACTTCTTTTGATTGCAGAAGCTGAGCATGAGAAGAATCTGAAGCTGGTGGAAAACGACAAGCGATGGAGCGAAGCCAAGCTTAAAAAGAGAATCAGTCCCCGCCCAATTATAAGTGTTAGCATCAGGGGACGTTCTAAAGATGGTGGAACGCTGGTCTCAATGCTCATCACCAGGGACAATCTTGATATCGTTACCGAGTATCCTTCCTACCTAGGCCGTTATGGATTCAGCGAATGGATGGAGATCAGACAAGCCATTCAGCAATCCAAGTCGAGACACGAGACACTTATCGAGGACATCATCAGCAAGCTTATCAAAAGGATGTCAACGTATGTCAAGGTCCCTGACAGGCCAACTCTGAAGAAGGGTGGGAAGAAGAAACTCAAGCTCTCTGATCCTAATGATGGACCATTCCTAAGGAACGAACATGAAACAAGGTTCTCCTTAGATGAAGTCCTGAAGGGTCATAAGAGTATAGACATTTCTATGTTGAATCTTGACTTGCCAGATAAGGGTCCCTATACACCCAACTATGTGCATTTTAAACCTGAGTTAGGAGTTATATTCCTTGACTATAAAGGTAAAGTCAGATTTCAGAGAATGTCAGAGCTACATCCATGTCCAATGGATCATTTGGTTTATCTTTTGCTCTGGATAGATGATAGCATGCCTGGAAAAGTCGTAGATCTGAAGATACGAAGGGAATTCCTACATCGAAGAAAACTTGGTGAAAATGTACCTGGGTACATAGATCTAAGAGCTCTAGAATAGTTTCTCTTTGTAACAACAACCCAYTTTTCCTTGTAACTTCATGTACTATGTCTACTTTTAGTGATTGTACTTATATTCTGTAAGTTCTAGACATGTACTGTAATACTTGTAATATTTCCTATGATTAATAAAATGAGTATTCCATGTACTTCACTGAAAAAGATCTCTGAAAAAAGTAATAAGGACACAACTCTATGAGTTTCGATGTTACTTTTCACATTAGCTGACAATCTATAAGTCAATGAATAAGCTTTCAGTTTCAGTTTTCGTACTTGCAATTTTCTTAGATATAACTTATGAAAATTTTCAAGCTGAGACTGGCTAACTGAAAAATATCCCAAAATAATAAAAAGGGACATACTTTATATGTAACTTTTCCTTACTATTATTTGATAAGATAACCTTCTTTATGTTATCTTGTTATCATCAAATAGAGGGAGATTGTTGGTCCTCTCTCTTAGTGATTTGATGATAATCCCTTTTCACTTATACGTTGTATTTATGTTTCTATCTTTTCAGTCCAGCAATCTTCACTGAGTATGTTCAGTGATCGCTGAAAAACTTGCATTGTAATTCTATCAGAGACAACAATACTTCAAGAAGACAACACTCACACCAAAGAACCTTCAGCAAACGTCGAAGACTGAAACCGAAGATTAGAGACTGACGAGTACGTGATATGAAGCGGTATTCAGTGATTACAAATTTGTCTACATATATGTGAAGATTGCTCAAGCTTCAGCGAATGATGTTGAGACCTTCAAGTCATTCCAGCATTCAGCAATCAAAGGAAGCTTGATTAGCACGATTGTTGTTGTATTTTCCTTATGCACACAAAGGACAAAACTCATACCCTTATGAAAGTTGGTACGGTACAGAGCCGACTAGTCGACTTTATTGTCCACCAACTTTAGGTAAGGATGTCTGCTCATGAATAGTGCTTTTTGTACTATTCACTTTAGCAAAGGACAAGTCTTCCTCTTAAGGCTTGAYAHGCACTYTAACCCTACCATATTGCATTAAATGTCCATTTAATGCACTGGGTATAAATAGAAGTGTTTCTTCTCCATGCAGAGTGTGCGCAACTCACTCTCTAACCCTAATTCTTACATCAAGCATTTTCTAGCTTAAGTAAAGGATCTTCTCTACAACATTTCTTTTCTTGTATTTGCTAAGACTTAGTGTGTATCTAAAGATTGTTTAGATAGGTTTTTTCTACCTTATCTTTCTGCAAACAATCTTGTAAAATCTGTATTGATCTTCTTTATCAATATATATTTTAAATTTAAAAATATTGTGTTTGTATTCATCCCCCCTTCTACAAACTGTTTCTCTTCTTGTAGACCCTCTCGGGACCAACATTGACTTTCTGTAAAAGCTGGTCTCTTTCAACAGTAACTAAATCAAGCTTATTTTTAAGTTTTGTTCTCATCTTTAGCTTAGTTTCAAGGTCTGTCTTCAGATCAGACAATTTCTTTGTAGTGTCAAGGAGTTTACCTTCTAACTCCTTCTGAAGCATTTCAAACTTTCTCTTCTGATATCTGAACTGCTCTTTTCATTCTCAGAAGCGATGTCAAGCCATTTTTTTCTCATTAGCAAGCTCCTTAGCAATAGTTGTATACTTCTTTGAAGTATTTCTCTTTTCAAGAGCAAATTGCTTCTTTTCTTCGTCTAAAGCCTTCTACTTTAGAGCAATGCTTTCAGATAACTTATGTATTTGGCTCTGACATTCTTCTGTAATGTCTTTCTCCTCCTTATCATGCTTGCCACGTTCCAAGATGATCAGCTGTTCTAAATCAGATTTGCTTTAACAGCATTTTGGCGTTCAGCTCGAGAGAGTTTATCTTATTCTCATAAGATATGCATTCAGCTCCAAACCTTTTCTCTAAATCACACATTCTCTTCTTCTCCTTTTCAAATTCTATTCTTTCAGAACTGAAACTCTTCTCAACTTTCAAAACTTTTTCCTTCTCTAACTTCAGTAATTTCTGTAACTCACTCAACTCACTCTCAAATTTATCAGTTAAGTCCTCTGACTCTTTATTATTCCTCCCAAAATAATTCCTCCAAGTTTGTAGCTCTTGAAGTTTATTAAACATATCATTATTAGCTTTACTCCAAGTTCTCAAATCATCATCAAAGTCTTTCCTCACGGAACTCAGAGTTTTCTCAAGTTTATTAATCTTATTTATGAAATCATCCTCAACTCTTTCCAATGCTACTTTATGATCTTTCTTTAAATCTCTGATAAATTCCTCATTTGAATGGTTCTCATAAAAAATGTTTATGTATTTGTCTTTATAGTCCACAATGCTCTTCTCCATCTTTGAAATCTGAGCTCTCAACTCTTTATTCTCCTTCTCTAGAATAGCTGCCATTAAGAAAAATTAAGATTGATCAACTATAGAATCTATGCAGTTTAAGAAAAATGATCAAAGAAATACAAACTAAAAATATTACAGAATTACACTTCACACAATTCACACACTTTCTGAAAATTCAAACAGAAGAAAAAAATACTCAAACTCACAAACAGATTAAACAATACAAGTAACGAAAAATGAATATGGCTAAAATGCTCACTAGAATGCCTAAGCTCAAAACTATACTCAATGCTAATCCTCAATCCGCTCAAAGAAATATCTAAAATGCTCACCTTATGGACCTAAACCACTCAAGCTTGAAATAAAATTCACTCACCTCACAATATAAATCGCTCACCTCAAGACTGCTCACTACAAAGAATTAAAATAGTCAATAGGAGTTTAAATCGCTCAATGCAATCCAATATGCATGCTGCCTAAATCTGGTCACCAAACAGATTATCAAATAGTCTAAACTGCTCACCTAACAGATTAACCCGCTTACCACAATGATTAATCCACTCACTTCTAAATTGCTGCTTAAAGAAATCTGATATATATTGGACAAGGCTACTCCTAATTCGCTCACAACAAATGATAAATCGCTCAAAACTAGATCTTAAATCGCTCAACAAGATTCCTTAATCTGATCAAGTACTAGCCTAAACCGCTCACAGCTATGCATAACTCGCTTAAGGTTTAATCCTCTCAAGGAGTGATTTAAACAGCTCAAAACAGTTTACTGCATGGTCTTAATCATTCAATATGCAGGTTAAACCGTTCAAAAAAATGTTGTTTAAATCAATCAAGATGCTGTTATAAAATGCTCAAGTCACTAAGCTCTAAACCGCTCAACCTATGTAGTTAAATCACTCACAGTTCAGTCCGTTCAACAACCAACTTCTAATCCGGTCACTGCAACTTCAAGTCCGATCAACACTGGTTCCTTATACAGTGAACATCGCTCAAACTATGTTGCTTATCCGCTCACTGCATGACCCTTAATCGTTCAAGCCTGCACACAACATAGCCTATATGCGCTCAAGAGATGTCCGATAAAGAACTAAATCGCTCAAATTGCAGTCTAACTTTTGTGATCAAGAAGTGTGAGTTAAATCGCTCACTGAGTGAAGATAAACCGCTCAACAGTCTTTGAATAAGGTCACGTCCATTCAAGTAGTAGGCTAAACCGCTCACCGCATGAACAAGTCTGCTCAAAGCATGAACTAGTTCGGTCACCATTGATTCCTTATCAGATCAACACCAGCTGTAAACCACTCACTATATAGATCCTTTATCCGGTCAAACCTTAAACTTCTAATTACTAAAATTCTAAATCGCTCACTGCATTAAAAAATAAATCGCCTGTTGCATGAACTAAGATCCGCTCACAGCAGTCTCTATATCCGCTCACTACTCTCTCTATATCCGCTCAAGAAGATGAACGAAAATGCTCACTGCATAATCTTAATCCAGTCATCTCTGCACAACAAACAACTTAGTTCATTATCAGGTCACTGCTTGGATGTAAATCGCACAAAGAGCTCACTGCAAGATGTAGTCCGCTCAAAACAGCTTCTAAATTGGTCAAGTCTGCTCAAAATAAGATGAAGTCCGCTTGTTTAAGTCCATAAATCGCTCACTAATTGCTTCAAAGCTGTTTACAGCAGGATTTCTAAACCAATCAACTAACAAGATTCAGGCAAAAAGACAACCAAATTTAGATCAAACATACAAACAAACACAAAATTTATAAAAACTAATAAAAATATGGATCAAAATCTAACTTTTTATGAGATTTGTTTAAGAACACTAAGAACATCAAAAATTTAAAAACTCTTCAAATCTTTTAAAAACAATGATTAAAATGCAAAATCAAAAGAACAACAAAGAATCACGATGTAAAAATGAACACAACGATCACAATTTCAACACCTAAACATCCAGAAATGAGAAATTTGAGAGAAAAAATATGTAGATCTAGGATGAATCAATCAAGAACACTAAGAACATTAAGAAGAAAAAAAAATTGAATCCCCAGAAAGATTTTTTTTTTCACCGAATTTATCTTTAAATTCGTATTTCGAGCCGGACGAGAATCTTTGATTGTTCGAGAGCGGTCGTTTCTGAAACTTCTTTTGGAATGCCTTAGTTAGCATCGCCATGGCATGTTTGATTTCAGAAATTTCAGAGTCTGAATCTAAGTTGTTACTTTCTTCAGTTGTTGATTCGCTTGACTGGCTGATCTCCTTAACTTGCTTCCCATATCTGCTTTTTCCTTTCTTTTCAGAGACAAAAGCTAAAGGATCAGCAACTTCCTTTTCCTTCTTCTTTTTAGAATCTCGGACCTCCAAAACTTCTTCCTCGTTCTGCTTTAGAGTTTCATAAACCTCATGTATATCAATGTCAGATACCGATTTGTTGAATCTGATATGATTAGCATAAGGTTTCCACTCTGGTTGTAGGTTGCTGAGGAATTTAACATTTATCTCTATGACAGTTTTAGAGATTCCGTTCTTAGTCAGCTTATTAAGCAGTCTGGTAAGCATATCGTAAACATCATCAAGGCTCTCTCCGTCTTTAGCCTTGAATTCTTCATACGCAGATATACAGTTAGTAATCTTCAACTGAGTTCCCACTTTGGAACCCATCATCATCTTTTCAATTTGAACCCACATGCTGTGACCAGATGATTTATGGCTGTCAATACTGGTGTAGATATCGTTGGTCAGTTCTTGCATCATGTAAGATTTTCATAGTACATCAGCATGGGCTCTCCCCTTCTCTTCCACAGTGTATCTGAATTTTTCTTTAATGACTCGTTGTGCAGGTCTGCCTTCTTCTAGAACAGCAGGTGTCTCTCTGTAGAACACATCAGGACCTTCCATCAACGATTCCATAATCAGATCACCTTCTTTCATTCTCTCAATGAAGTTGAGTAATTTATCCCTCCATTGGTTATAGTCCCCTCTAAACAGCACAGGTGGCTTGGTGTCAGTACCAATAGTCATTGCTTCTCTTGAACTCATTTTCTCAGTTATGTATGATATAGGATCAACTGCAGTTCAAAATTTGTATTAAAGGATTAGGATTCAAAAATTATTTCAATTAAATCTCAAACAAGGATTTGCACACATTCAAAGACTTAGAAAAAATAAGCACACAAACTTATCCGGATTAGAAATCCAGTCAAGCTTATCCGGATTAGAAGTCTGGACAAAACAAATAGTCTTGAATTTCTAACAAAAACAAGTTATCTGGATTAGATATCCGGACAACAAAGGAATTTAAATCGTACGATTAACACCAAATCCGAATAAGAAATCCGGTGAATTTCAACACTTAGTCAAAAACAAACAATTAAGAAATCTCAAATCAGATGATTCAAACACTTAGACAATTTTGCGAAAAGAAATACGGACGTAAAAAGTCAACAAGTCAAAGTACGCACAAATCCGCTCAAAATCAAATCGCTCAAATATTCAAACAATTCTATATTGCTCACTCTATGAATTAAATCGCTTACAAAGGAAAGTCAAACTCCGTTCAACTAACTGTTCAAAAAGTCAAAATCAAAATACGATCAACAATTCAAATATCTAAATCGCACAAAACACAAGCTAAACCGCACAACAATATCGCTCAGGTTACAACCGGATTATGAATAAATCGCACAATTTACAGAATAAATCGCACAACACATAAACGATTTACCAGGCGGATTAACCTAACTCGCTCACTAAATCGAACAAGAAGCAAACGATTTACCTTTAAATCGATCAAGACTTACCCGGTTTAACCTAAATCGCACAATCAATTCACAAAATATCACAAGACTTAAACCGTACAAGCTATAAGCGATTTACTATTAATCCGATCAAGAGTTATACGGACTAGATTCAAGCAAAAACACAATTTTAACACTTTTTCACCAAAATTTTGATCAAACTTGAAAAAAAAATAGGAGTTTTTGAAGAACACGAACAAATTCCGAAAACTCAAAAATCGATAAAAATGGTTTAAATCTTGATTAAAATCAAAATTGATGTGAATCAAAGTTGTTCAAAATATGATTGCAAATTCAGTAGTGTGAATTATATCAATTAACAATCAAAATCTAAGCAATTCAAGCCAAAAATTGCGATTCTGGATGAAAAACACGATGAACAGTTCGAAGAACACGATGAACAAATTGATAAATCCCCTAAAATTTTGTGCAAAATCCTTGATAAAATTGTTAAATCCTCTAAACAAATTGCTACAGTTTGCTCTAATACCAATTGTGTGTCCCAATATTGATCAATCTTCATGTAAGCATCAAAATCATCAATGGCGGAATGATATTTCATGTAAGAACTTAAAAGGAGTAGAGAGAGAAAGTTAATGCTCAATTCTTAGTCAAACTTGTATATACGAATACGATCTTACAATATGGCACACTTCTAAATTTACAAAGACATCACCCTTTATATAGGGTCAAACTACAAGACAAAGGTCAAAGTCAAACTGTCTAAGAAAAGTCAAACACGACGACTTTTACACAATTAAAGACAAAATAAATTTTCAAGACGAATACAATTTATCATTGATTTTCAGTCCTAACATTTTTACTTTTGAATAAAAATAAATTTGAAGACATCATAAAATTTTGAAAAAATATATCGATATTAATATCAAATTAGCTATTTAAAATTTCTCTTTTTTTTGTACAATTTTCTTTAATTCAATTTCTTATTTTAATTTAATTTAGGTCAAATAGTGAAGTAATTTATTTTTGACTTAACAATAAACTTTTTATAAAGATAATGATCCTGTTAGAACTCAATGATTATCTTAATTATATTTTAAATTTTGTATATTTAAAATGAGATGTTTATCCTGTATTTGGTTATGTTTATCTACAGTTAGTTATACAAATTAAAAAATGGAATTTTAATAAGTTGTACTTACACATAATGTACTTGTAATCTTAAATTTTAAGTAATATGCATTAATACACGGTACTTCATGCATAAAATATGGTTTTTAAGAGTTTTTGTCAAATGCTTTATAATATAGTATAAATATAAATCTATACTATCTTATAAAGCATTTGGCTAAAACTCTTAAAAATTCTTAAAGACAACCTATCAAAGCCATCCCGATCCGATTTCATCCCCAACAGAAACCCAATTCCCTCCCTAAACGATTTCATCTCTAAATGATTTCATCCCTATCCGATTTCATCTGTTCCAGATTAGATTTTGTTTCTTCCAGATTACGATTGAGATAATTGTTAGATCAAATTGATCCTAATTATTCTAAAAAGTTTTATTAAGTAATTGGGGCTAGGGATGGAAGACCTGAAGATGTTGTTGAGCTTAAAACGTTTATCCTCTGGTTGGTCTATCCTCTTGTTGGTCTATCCTCTGGTTGGTCTAACCTTTGGTTGTCTATCATCTGGTTGGTCTATGCTCTGGATGACTATCTTCAGAATCTTGAAGGCTGATGTTGATCCCATTTTCAATAATGATTATTTTCTTGTTTATAGGATTTAGTTACCTTATTTATAGGATTTAGTTATCATGTAAATATCGCCTATATAAGAAGTGAGATGAATTATCAACACTTTGTAACACACAGATTCAAACACATCACATGAGAGTCGATTAGGGTTTTTGAGAGATTGTATTTTCCATTCAATAAAGAAAGCGACGGCTGATTTCTATTCATCTTCTTCTACAAATCTCTTTTTAAATTTCTTTACATTACTCTACTGTCAGATCTGGGTTTAACAATTGGTATCAGAGCCAAATCGATTAACTTCTATCGATTTGATCTTTCTGCAGTAGATTCAATTTTCTTGAACTGCTTCATGTTCGACTGCAGTTTGGACCCAAAAATTCATCAATTCATCATA